>NC_034593.1:135166294-135173888 GCF_900095145.1 Mus pahari
AAAAAAAAAAAGGACAGGTGTTTACTAGGCAACTTGGGATCACCTGGTGTTTAATATATAAAACACAAAATAGTCCTCCTCCTTCAACCTTTGGAGTATTTGGATTTCAGATGTTCTTGGAAGACTTGATTCAAACTGTAGGTTTCTCTGGTGTTCTCTATATATTAAACTTACTTGTTCATTCACATAATTCTGCACATCATAAGTCAAACAATAATTGATTTCTTACAGCCTGCCATTTCACTAAAGCTGAATTTAAAGCTGATTAATTTTAAGAACTCCACTCTCTAACCCAAGAAGTAGGAATGGGAACAAAAATTTGAAATTAGATGACTACAGTGCTTTGACTGAGCATTGCCTAAGTAGTCATAGAACAGTAAGTCCATAAAAGCAAAAGGTGGGATAATCTCAGCCAGGTCTTCACAGGAGCAGTGATTTTCAGGATATGTTTTGAAAGGTAGGTCGAAAGAACACAGTGATATTTCAGGGTATAAATAGTTATAAGTTATGTTAAAGCATGCCAGGAGCAGAGGCAGGCAGTAACTCTGAGGTTTGAAGGAATCAGTAAGAAATCAGAAAAGAAAAGAAAAGAAAAGAAAAGAAAAGAAAAGAAAAGAAAAGAAAAGAAAAGAAAAGAAAAGAAAAGAAAAGAACATGTCCAATTTGGCTTACTGGGAACGTTGGAGAATTTGTTTAGCAGTTTGGACTTCATCCAAAGTTGCAAGAGATCACCGTAATTTAAGTAAAACTACATTTGTATGTTAGCATGGTCAAGTTGGTGAGAGAAGATAGAGCGGGGAGATGGCAGCAGGAGGCACCCACTTGCCTCTCCTGACTCCATGGAGCTCTGTGCTAATCCTGCTTCTGCTGCTGGGTACTGTGATCAGCTGTCATTACACAATTAAAAACCATCCCCCCCCCACTATCTTTGACCTGTCCCATCAACAGTAAACCCTTCTGCCTGACTTTCATCTACTTCATTATTTACTTAAGCATCTGTTACCCTCTATATGCGTAATAAATATTTTAATAAAGCAACTTAAGCAAAAGGTTTCAAAGGAATGCCTGACAGAGTGATATGGGGAGCAGATATTCGGGAACATATGGAATGCAGTGAGCAGAATGTCCTAGCTAAGCTCAGGTGGGAAGCCCTGGTATTACCCACGTTCAGGTGTACTTTCATGTCTGCCTTCTGAGACCAGCAATGATGTCTCCAGCACATAAACCTAATTCAGGTCTCAGCAGATCTTGTTCTAGCCAGACATCGTGCTTTTCTCTACTTAGAATGTACTTACAGTGGCCCCAAGCATTCAGTTAGGACACTCCCACAAGCAAGCAAGCCTTCCCTGCATACCTGCATGCATCCTTTGCATTTTACCCCAGGTTCAAACTATTCCACAGCAGTTTTTCTATTTATTGAAGAATCACACCTTCAATTTTGCTTGCCATTTCTACTCTATGCAGAATAATTCTAAGCATTCCATAAATCTACTGCAAAATTTATCTGACTTCTAGCTTCTCAACTCAAGTAAAAGCGACAGTTATGTTAATACATTGAAAACTAAGACTGTGTATAACTTAGGGATTAAAGTTTTAGAGTATCTGCGTTAGTGGTAGCTAGTTTCACATCACTTCACATGATGGCCTGTGCCTATAATCCTGGCAGTTGAGAACATTGGGCAGGTGAATTACTGAAAATTTGAGGTTAGCCTGGGTTACATAGTGAGTCCTACGCCAGCCTGAGATATGAATGGAAACTGCCTGAGGGAGGAAAAAAAAAACAAAAAAAGAATGGAAATGTTGAATTTTTGATTAAGACAAATATTGAAGTAAATACAATATAAATAGCCAAGCTTTAGAATTTGGCAGATATATCAGCATTAAAGTTGTTACTCTTGAGTCTTTATACAGAAATAATTTGTATATCATAATTGTACAGGGAAAAATTATGAACATTTTTAAGTGTTTATTTTTATGATTTCAGACAGTAAATGTCAGTGATTACTTCAGACATTAGTTAACACCTTTTAAGATAAGGTGCCGATGCTGCAGTGGATGGCCCCATACCCAGGCAGCATTAATGTCTTCAGTGGGTTTTAAAAAGAAATAAGAACATGTGGGAGGGAAAGAGTGGGGAGCTGGAATCTGAGAAAAGGGAATGGGATTGAATTGACTAAATTTATTATAAACACGTATAAAATTCTCAAACAATAAAAACATTACATAAAAGATGATGACTCAGCACAGCGAACATTTCTTTCTAAACAAAATCAAGGGAAGAAAACCTGCCCAGGTGAAGCGATTGCTGAGAATTCCTGTAGCACCTCTACCAACTGACACTCAGGTGACCTTGCCAAGTGAGTGGCTTCCCTCTGCAAACAACAATCACTCTGCTGTAAGACTGGTTTCTCACAGATCCTACATGCCACCTTCCCCAGAATAAGATAATGTCAGTTGCAATTTATGTCTTTTTGTAAACAGAACTGCTCCTTCACCCCAGGCACGGCTGGCTGGCATGCTTGCAAAATTTGACAGATTCAACCCAAATCCATGCATATGTAAGCATTATGCATGCTTCAATGGGTGGCTGCTGTCAGCCACCCTGCCTCAGTTTGCCTGAACATCAGGCAACACACTGCTAGAAATTAGGACTTGGTTCTGAAGTCTGAGACCAAGGTGTGAGCAGGCATCACTCCCTCTCAGGGCTGAGAGAAGGATTTGTTTGACAACGTTCCCTTTGGTTTGTGGATAGCCATCTGCTTGTTGGCACATTACTTTCCCTGTATGACGGTCTGCCCTCTAATTTCCTCGCTTACATGGGCACTAGCCATACCAGATTAGGGCAAATCCTATTAACCTCATCTTAAACTGATTACTACTGTAAAGACTCCCCTTCCAAATAAGGTCACATTTAAAAGCACAGAGGTTAGACTTCAACAGATGGATGAAGGAGGAGATTGGCTCAGTACATAGCACATACTTTCTCATTCTTATTGACTCATGGCTCAAATTTTTACTTATTTTCTGTATATGCATTATAAGTGATATAATTTTATATTAGTAACAGAAATAATTGCTCGTTTTTCAAACCTAAATGGATTTAAGTAGTAAGAGAAATACTCAAAACTTAAGCTTTATTGTTAGCTATTTTAATTTTGACAGTCAACAGTTTCTACAGTATAATATAAAGTGTGACTTATGGAATGCTTACACATCTTGCATGAGCCAGAATTGATGACACTGAATGCTACTTCATCCACAGGCAGAGTAAAGCATTGCTGGCCTGTTGTGTGAAATGCTGCTAAGTGCTCATACATCCAAATTATGTGGTCAATTTATAGATATCTCAGAAAAATTCTGCTTCACACTAATGTGCAAATATTCCAGACAGTAATGGAATATGAAACCAATTATCAGCTGAAAACCACTGTGTCAACTATGAACTTGTAAGTTTCCTTCCATTCAATGGCTCTGTAATGTTGGCCAACACATTCCGTCTGTTACTTCCACAGGCATCTTCACACATTTTCTGATGCTCTAACCAGAGGCCAAAAGCTGAATAAAGTATCTGAAAATTAAAGCTAACAGGCTGGGTTTTGAGGTTCATACCTATAATCCAAGTGGCTGGGAAGGGTAATGCAGGAAGATATTGAATTCCAAGCTGGCAACACCTACATCGCAAGTTCTAGATCAGCTTGGACTATATAGCAAGATCCTGTCTCAAAACAAATACAAACACTTATTGGCTACCGTTCTGAGAAATCCTTTACTAAGGAACCATACCAGGTAAGAGCCTTCTTACTGCCTCACAACATGGCAGAGGACCAGAGGATGCCAGCTACAAGAAAAGCAAAAGTAATTTGGTAAATGCAAGAGACTACCTACTCAAATGAGAAGGTTCCTTGTATTATAGATGCATTTATCCACTCGTGATAGTGGAGCATGCGTGACCTGACAAAGCTCTTACTTTTCCCCATGATCATCGCTCCACCATGCCATTAAATCTCAACATGAACATAGGAGGATACAGTCAGATCATAGAACCAATAAAGCATGACATGTACATGTCTGTGGCTTTCCATATTAAGTCTAATGAGCCATTATCTTTTTTCTAAATTGCTGAATTATGACCTTGACTTGATACATACCTTAATTTCTTTAATCAATAAAAATGAAAGGGTTCTATGCACCAATCATCGTTGAAAGTTATTTGAAGTAATTTAATAAAGGAATAATAGTCATGTCCTGGCATGGTTAATTGGGAAATATAAAGAAATATTAATTTGGGTTTTTATAAATTATGACTTACACAATACCCAGAGTATTACAAAGAGTATTGCCTTGTGACAATGCCTCTCAAAAATCCTTGCATAATGTTTAATCCCTCTTGCTCACTCCCTGAAAACCTTGCTGTAGCCTTCAGGGACCTCTTTTATTCTCTCCCTACATTTATTGCCTTCTTCTTCCTCTGATTTAAGACAGCCACACATCACATAAAATGCTGATGGTCATCAATTTGTCTTAAGTTTGTATGTCTGTTCCCCTCTTCTCTCTTCCAGGGAGAGAAACAAAGACCCCTTAGTCTCTCGCCAGAAACATCACCTCAGGGATGTTCCTTTAATGACACAGTAAGCACGATACCTCTGCAGCATGTCCATTGCCTAATTTATACCAGCTGTAATAATTATGTGTATATGTCTCTCAAGGTATTGACCTCTATTAGAAGGGAGATTACGTAGGATCAGTGCTTTCGCCTTCAATCTAGTATAGTACTAGATAAGTAGAATGAACTCAATACATATGTTTGAAAAGTGAATTAGAAAAGAAAATACTCTACGATTGATGAAGCCTAAATTAAAACACAGTGAGTTTATAATGGACACCAGCTTAAATGGTAGTATTCTAGGTGATTGTTACAAAATTTCAGAGATAATCCCCAAGCTGTAATTCCTTTCCTGAATGTTCCTTGCAAGATAATACTATAAAGTACTTCTGTGAATCAGAATACCATGGTCAGAAAAGCCTGTCCGTATATGTTTTTGTAGCTCCTGTTAATATTTCTAAGAAGTCTTCCAATAAAAGAATAGGTTTACCCAGTCTCTTTATCCCCAGAGCAGCTACCAGCAATGAGAAGTTATTATGTGGAAATGATGTTTTACCACGTGATAATGCGGCTCGTCATCCTTATATTTTGAAGTCTTTTATATGGAAAATTCCATTCTGCACTGCTCTTTGTCTCCAAAGAGAGCATGGGGACCTTACCTTTTGCTGTTTTATATATTTACTGTTCTAATTTGCTTTCCTGTATCTGTAATAAACACCATGAGCAGAATTAACTTGGAGAGGGAAAGATTTCTTTCAACTTACAGGACAAATAGTCCATCATGGAGATAAACCATTGCAGGCTCTCAGGGCAGTTGTCTTAAGTCAGGAACTGAAGCAGAAACAGTGGTAGAACATTGCTTATTGGCTTGTTTGGCAATTTGGCATAGTTCATACCCATCTACCTAGGGATGGCATTGACCCCATGACAGGGTCCTCTTACATCAATTAGCAATTAAGAAAATGAGTCACAGTCTTAGAAAAAGTTTAACCTGATCAAGAACATTCTTGAGATTTACTATTCCCAAGTGACTGTAGGTTTATGTCACGTTGACAGCTGAAACCAAATATGGAAATTGGTATACTTAATTAAGCATCTTAATAAAATCTCTTGGTATTCCAAAAGATGTATATAACTTTGGATAGCTGATTTTTAATACCTATGGACTTCTAATGCTATAAATGGCTAATTTCTATCTAGAATCACTTTAACCCGAGTATAAGGCTATAAACCATCAGGCTCTAAACATTTTGAGTTTCGTACTTGTTTAATTAGTTACATATCATAGAAATGTACAATGCATTCCCGTAATATTAGTTTTCATAACATACAGTAAAATAAAAACTTCGAAGAGTGAGGTAAAAATTGGTTTTAAAGAGTCCCAGGCCCTTCTCTCTTCCTAAGTTATAAGTGTGTGCTTTACCTTAGAAATGATTATTACATCTCTCCCAAGCTTAGAGCAAGACTCTGGATAACGGCTTAAGAACAAGTACAGAATCGTTTAAAGGTTTTCTCTTTTCCTTCAAACACCTTAGCTCCTGTGTCTGAGGTGTGGTCAGATTAGGTAGGTAGAAAGATCAAATGTGCGTTTGTAGAAAAGATATCAAAAAAACTTTGTTTCAGAAATGGGAAATTGTGAAACCTCTTGTCATAAAGATGCGAGCTTAGCTGTCTACTTTGGCCAGGATTCTCAGAGGGTGTGGCAGCAAAGAACATGTTTCTCTAGAGGACCAAGCTACCAAGGCTTTTAAATAACTTAAGATGCAAATACATCATGGATTAAAAAAATAGAAGTTGTGAAGGGTCAGTGTTAGATGTTTCCTTCCTATGTTCAACTCAGGGGTTATCCTGGAAATTACTTTAATCCTGAGAAAGCTAATAGTCTGTGCTAAACACAACCATTAACAGTTTGCATGCAGTACATGTTGATTCTCTGTTATGTGTAATAATAGAAAACAACCCACACTATCACCAGCTACACTCTATTAACGTGGTCTCTCTCCTCCATTGTCCCCATGTGGTGGCTGTCCAACTAGTGGTTCGCTTGCCTCAGAACACACTCATATTCCCAGTCATCTGCCCCATGTGGTTAGTTGTCACAAATCCCTGTAACCAAGTAAAATCAAAAGTCTAGAGGTTCATAATTTATCAGTCAGGTTTATAACAGTAAATTCTCACTTCACAAAATGCCCACACAATGAACTCAGAGCCAATTGATATTCATACAACATGCCCACCCGGATTGGACAAATTGTCCTATATTATTCTTTTCCTTCTATGATTTTCATAGCTACCTGTGGCTATTTAAAGTCATATGGATCGGGTTTGTCCTCTTCTTCCATTTTCTCTGTCCTTCTGTCCTCTCTGTCCCTCCCTGTCCTGTCTCTTAAACTCTGAGCTCACCTTCTTTTTTACTGCCCAATCACAGACTCCAGTCTTATGTTTCACATGCCCTCACCTTCCTATTGACAGCAAGCCACAATTCTCTGCCTTGCAAAGACCATACTCAGTTCAGAGCGCTCACCTTAGAGCCATAGAGCTTGGAGCATGGAAACTGCTTAAATATGAAAATTGTTTCATTCAATGAAAAAAATTGCCTGCATCTCAGTAAGCAGTCTTAATGAAGGAAGGGTACCTTGTCAGAAAAGGGAAATGAGATTAATTTACATAGTAACCAAATTAAAGGCTATATGACTTGAGTCATGGTACTTCATCTCTTATAAGAAGAGGACTTATCGCTATCATTTGTATATTATCTAATTATCTATTTTATCTCAAATTAAAATACTCAGAACAGTGACAAATACTTAACATTAAACACGTGGTATTTCTTTAAAATTTTATTATTTGTGTGTGTACCTGTATTTGTCTCTGTATGTGTTTAAGTGGTTTAAGTGTATGTTTCTGTCTGTCTGTCTGTCTGTCTGTCTGTCTCTCTCTCTCTCTCTCTCTCTCTCTCTCTCTCTCTCTCTCTCGTGTGTGTGTGTGTGT
>NC_034593.1:135173932-135182393 GCF_900095145.1 Mus pahari
TGTGTGTGTGTGTGTCTGTGTGTGTCTGTGTGTGTGTCTGTGTCTGTGTCCCAGAACCTGTGGGGACCAGAAGAGGATGGTGGATCTTCTAGAGCTGGACTTAGCCTTGGTTATGCCCCATAGCCATGGGTACTGGGACTGCTGGAAGAGCATCAAGGACTCTTCACACCTCAGCCACAGATGAGGTTTCTCGTTGTGAATATTTGTGTTATTTTTAACTTTTATAGAATAAAGGAATATTGACAATGATCCAAAGTATATGTTAGGAAGGGCTAAATATGTTCTGTTCAACCTTTTATACAGATCCACTTGACTATATTAAAACCCAGTGACCATATGTAAGCTGACAACTTCAATTAAGGAATTTTTAATTTGAACTTGACTTAATCCTTAGTTCAAGTGGAAAATCTGGTGGTAAGGTTCTTACTCCTCTGCAGCTCTGTCAAACACTCTGATCCACAGAGACAGAAAGGGAAATTAAGCCAAAGAAATCTATTGTAAGTAAAAGTTGATAAAAATGAACCCAAAAATACAGAAAATAAAATAAAAACATGTAATTTACAGGGCACAGCTAAATGTCTTCTACATCTTATATTAAAACAAGTTCCACAAATTAAAATTTCAAAGAAAATGAGTTACAAATAATTCACCCATCAATCTTGATTTTGAATATTCTAGAACAAATGTTTGAGCTGCAATGCATTTGGGTCAATTGTCAAAGTCCTCCACCAGAGACTAGGTTAAAAATTAATCAGCAATAGCTTTTCCTGGCCTTTGTGTGTTGTATTAGTCTAATCAGCTACTCCCCTGCGGGGGAAAGCCTGGAATTAGAGTTGTCAAGATGAAGTAAATTGGAAGTAGAAATGATGAATTTTCCCTTTTCCTCAAAAGAAATACAGATCTTTAAAAAGCAAATTTTCTTTTTACAAAGTGGGAATACTCCTCTGTCATCTGATATGTTAAAATAGAACCAACCATTGCCCATTGAAAGTGAAAACCAGTCCCTGAAGCAGGAAGAGTGGAGCAGAAAGTTTTCAGAGGACTTGATCTTCTAATTCATTCTCTATAGAGTAACAAATGGTTGTCTTTTCATTGTGATGCATTTTCTAGCTCAATGCCTCCACTCACATCTGCAAAGAATTTAGAAAATAACACTTGTTGTGAATGTGTTTTCAAGGTCTAGGAGATTGCAGATCCCTTAACTCTTTATGATCTTGGCATAATCAAGGCTACAAAGAAATGACTTTCTTAACATGAAAGTCTGGCTAATGAGGAACACCTGTGGAACTATAAACTTCCCCAAACCAACATAATTTCCCATACATACAACAAAGATAGACCATCATCAAACACCTTCCATTTAGGGGAGAGCAAGCTACAAAATAATGTACAATCATCCTGTGCTACAAGGACATGTCTTTCTTACCAGGTAAGCATTGGGGCCATTAACTTAACACCCTCAAGGCAAAGCTGTAATGAACTATGGATCATAGCATGATGGAAATCACAGGAGAGTCATTTAACTGAATTCCTAACATGAGCTATTCATGAAAAAAAAAAAGATGTAATTGAAGTGTTTCTATGCTTGGATGCTATAACATATTTTTAATAAAAATAAAAACAGTAATAGAAAAAGCAGAAAAAAATGCAAGTATCCCACAGCAGCTGAACCTATTTAACAGAGGCTCTGCATATTCCCTAACCCTGGGGTAAAAGTGTGTGGTTAAACCTGGGAGGAGGGCATTTCATGGGCATGTGCCACCCTTCATATTACCACCAGCAGAAACGACTACAGAAAGCGGCCCATTAGTTTTTCCTTAATAGACTGTTTTGCTTTCCTCCCACTGCCACACCCTTGGGATATGTTGACACTACTTCAGTGTAGTTTTTGGTGTATAGTTTCAATAATTAGTCGCACAACCCAAAGTTGACATTTTCCCTGTCACTTTAGTATATGCCACATATTATAAAGTTTTATTTTTAAGGTTACTTTTTACAACATGAGCGATTCTAAGAGGCAATTTTGTAAATATAATGCACTCCATATTTTTCTGAGATGTGCCTTTGTTATGCAAATTAGCATGTCAAGACCATCTATTCAATGTAACTTCATCATGCTCTGTGAAGGACTAATGAATGAAAGCTAACAGCTCCCAGTAGGAGGCTGCAGTATGTCTAACTCACACCTAGGGCAATAGCCAATTCACAAGGGAGTTCTCTGAAAATATGTGCCCTGAAAGGGACAAGCTCAGATGAGAAAACTGGATAGCAGTCCTCACTGAGGGAAGAAAAAAAGGGGAAAAGTCCCGCTGAGCACAGAAGGAAGACATAGTTCTTAGGCAACAACAATTATTTTACAATAATACCATCATACAGTAGAATCTTGGCATTCAGCAAGAAAGAGTTAACATCAAGCACAGATTTAAGATACCATCTAAATAAAAACAGAAGAAAAAAGCCTGAATATAACAAATGCTTGCTGTATATTGCTTTTACTATGTTTAGGTATGGGTCTTGAATTCCTGATCTTTCCAATACTTTTTATCATGAATGGGTGTTGGATTTTGTCAAATGCTTTCTCAGCATTTAATGAAATGATCATATGTTTTTTTTTTCTTTGAGTTTGTTTATATGGTGGATTATGTTGATGGATTTCGTTATGTTGAACCATCCCTGCATCCCTGGAATGAAGCCTACTTGATCATAATGGTTGATCATTTTGATGAGTTCTTGGATTTGGTTTGCGAGAATTTTAATGAGTATTTTTGCATCAATATTCATAAGGGGACCTGACCCAGCATTACCACTCCTGGGCATACACCCAGAAGATGATCCAACATATAATAAGGACACATGCTCCACTATGTTCATAGCAGCCTTATTTATTATAGCCAGAAGCTGGAAAGAACCTGGATGTTGCTCAAAAGAGGAATGGATACAGAAAATGTAGTACATTTATACAATGGAGTACTACTCAGCTATTAAAAACAATGGAGTTATGAAATTCATAGGCAAATGGATGGAACTAGAGAATATCATCCTGAGTGAGGTAGCCCAGTCACAAAAGAACAAATATGGTATCCACTCACTGATAAGTGGATATTAGCCCAGAAGCTCAGAATACCCAAGATACAGTTCCCAAAACACATGAAACTCAAGAAGAATGAAGATCAAGGTGTGGATACTTCGGCCCTTCTTAGAAGGAAGAAAAATACCCATAGAAGGAGTTACAGAGACAAAGTGTGGAGCAGTGACTGAAGGAATGACCATCCAGAGACCTCCCCACCTGGGGATCCATCCCATATACAATCACCAAACCCAGACACTATTGTGGATGCCAACAAGTGCTTGCTGACTGAAGCCCCATATAGGTGTCTCCTGAGAGGCTCTACCAGTGCCTGACAAATACAGAGATGGATGCTTGCAGCCCACCACTGGACTGAGCACAGGGTTCCAAATGGAGGAGCTAGATAAAGTACCCAAGGAGCTGAAGGGTTTTGTAGCCCCATAGGAGGAACAACAATATGAACCAACCTGTAACCCCAGAGCTCCCAGGGACTAAGAGTACATGTAGAGAGACCCATGGCTCCAGCCTCATAAGTAGCAGAGGAAGGCCTTGTCAGTCATCAATAGGATGAGAGGCCCTTGGTCCTGTGAAGGTTCTATGCCCCAGTGTAGGGGAAAGTCAGGGCCAGGAAGCAGGGTGGGTGGGTTGGTGAGCAGGGGGAGGGGGAGGCGATAGGGGATTTCTGGAGGAGAAATGAGGAAAGGGGATAACATTTGAAATATTTCTTAAAGCTGGAAGGAGATTGTACTTCAGATGATTTTAGTTCTCTCTGAGTGTTTTGTGAAAGGCTGAAGCCTGAGGAGTTTGGATTATCTATCCTGAGAAGCAAGGTTCAAGTACAGCAATGTATACATTGTGTTTCCTGTCTTAAAGACTATAATGGAAATAGAAAGAGTAGGACTTGAGATAGCAAATAATGTCCAACTAAGATTTCCCTTAGCTGTGCCATTTAGTCAATAGAAAAATGGAAATGCTGCGTGAAGTCAATGGGTAATGGGAGTTTTCCCCCAATTAAAAATGTACTATGTCATCAATACAAATCTCTGTGGGAATGAAAAAGGCAAAACAATAAACCCAAATCTACCCAAGTAATATCATTTCACAAATGGGTGATGAACTGTCACTACGTGTGACTGTCACTATGTGTAACTGACTAAGTGTAACTGTCACTATGTGTAACATACAGTGTCAGATACCAGATGAATCTGCATGAAAGACAGTGTTCTTATTCTTAAAGAGGTTTTGAATTAGAGACAAAGAAACTAGGACAATAATCTCACCCACAAGTTTACTCACAAGAACAAGGTTTTATGAGGGCCTATGGCCAATGTTTCTAACCTAGCTTGAGAGTTCAGAATTTTTCCAACACGAATTTCCATTTGACCTGATGTGAATAGTAAATAAGCTTAATGATGGAACAGAGGACATGGGGACCACACAGCTGGGGTTGCAGAACTGCTATAAAAGGGACCTGTGAGCCAGAGACTGTATTAGCATGTATTAAGGATGCACTCCTACAATCAGGATCAGGAAATGGCTTGTTTGGTAAAGTACTTGTTGTACTAGAATAGCCCTCAGTTTGATCTGCAGAGCCCACAGAGGAAGGAGGTGTCTCCAGCCAGCCTTGCCTAATAGGATAGAAAATGGCACCAAGAGCATAGAAAGTAGACTCTGGTAGCAGTCCTTGGTGCAAAAAATAGTGGAACGGTTTTCAGGAGACTGAGCTAAGAGATCATGCAGGCTGGGACACATGCTAGTAAAGGCAAGGCAGTGGAAGGGGGATGTTTTCATTTCCTTCTCCATAAAATGGTGAGTTACAAAAGGCTTTAAGCAGACAAAGTGACATGAAGAAACTCAGTACCCACTTATGAAAGTCAAACTGGCTGTGGATTCATGAATGGAACACAGAAGAAAAGAGATCAGAGGCAGTGAATACTAGAAATAGCTTGAAGGAGAAGTCAAAAGACTTTGTGCTGAAGGAGGCATTTTTCATAACTTAAGTCATTCTGAAAGCTGAAGATGCTCATTCCTAAAAAGATATTTTTTTCTAGGAGCTATAGCTTAATTGAACACATTTTAACAGCCCAACCTCAACGACCTGTTACCTCTACAGACTCAAAAGAATCAATGGATTAAAAGAAGGATTTCCTTTGAAGACATTTGATACTCAGTAGTATTGTGAATAAGAAAATAAAATGATAAACAGGAATCAATCCTAACGGCACAAACAGACCTATAATCTTAGCACTCAGGAACATGAGCCAGAAAGATAAATGAGAGGACCACCTGGTTACAAAGAGATGAACAGTGAAGGATTGAAGCTCATATATTCAATGGATATTAAAGGCAACTGTCCATGTGCTGGAAAGAAATCTTTTTGAGATGAAGTAATTTAGAGCTCAGTGTGTAGTTCACTGGTCGAGCATGCCAGCTATTAACATTTGCAAGAATATAGATTTAATATCCAGAACACAGAACAATGGTGATAATGATGGTGATGGTGATAGAAAGAAATAGAGGGAAAAAATAGAATAAAAAGAAAGAAAGAAGGGAGAAAGAGAAAGAAGAGAGAAAAGAAAGAGGAAGGAAGGAAGGAAGGAAGGAAGGAAGGAAGGAAGGAAGGAAGGAAGGAAGGAACTCATCAAGATTTCCTTTTCCTCTTTCAAAATTTTCTCCACATGTTTAAAGGCATAAGAAGAATCATATCAACTATAGACTTATTTCTTGGCCACCTCATGGTGCTCATAGGTGAACTAATCAATAAAAAATCTATGAGAAAGTCAACAGTTCAATTGTTTCTCTATCAGAACATAGTCCTTGAAGTTTTACATAGATCTCACTTCCTTTGCTTCTGTAAGAACACCATTCCTGAGATTCCTTGCATAACATCAGTCAGTAGGTACTCCCGCTGCCTTCTATGTTGTTACTTGCCTTTTTTTTCTAGATCCCTGAAATTGGTTCCATATGGAGCTGTGTCAGATTCATAACGCATTCCTGCCTCACATTCCCTGGCTTCCCATTGCTAAATTATACTTGTCTTCTAAATTGTTTCTGGGGTTACAATTAAAGTTGGTGGTTTTCCCCCCTCTCGCTTTTGTAAGAGAACAAGCTTCAAATGGGGAGATACCTTTGTCTCAGTTTTCTTCTTTTTAATTCCATTGCCAATGGTTAATGCCATTTAGTAGGCAATATGGTAGCCTTGCTCATACTGACTATAAAATACCAGAGTAAGACAGTAATGAGTAGCTTGTTGGCCATGGAGAATGTCAAGTGACACATTGGTGTCGAAACCCTAAAAGAAGCACAGGACAGAAAGCCAGCAGTCTGATTTCCTCTGTGCTACACAAAGAAACTGCAACACACATGCAAGACTGTGGAATTCTAGCCTCCACTAAAGACCAAGTTCCTGAGAAGTCCCTGGTTGGATTGCAAGCCAAAGTCCTTGGAAGTGTTGGCCTCCTTCCAACAGGAATCAACTGCAGTTCAGCAAGCTCTAGATCTACCCTGCTTGTGCAGTCCGCAGCTTTGAGCATTTATCTGCACTCTGCCGTCTCTGGTGTAATCTTGTCCAAGTTCAGGAGTCAATGTTTGAGTCTGATTTGCTGGGATTCCATTATAGGCAGGTGGGTGCTTGGTGCTTGTGTAGACCCTTATACATATGGAGAAGGAAAGAAAAGGAAATCGGGATGCTCTCAGTGATGAACACACTGACTGTAATAAATGCAACATTTTAGCCCTGCTAGTCCACCTTTGGATGTCATGTGTGAGTTCAAGGTCCTGTAAACACCTTTTGTTCACAGGCCACCTGAACTGTAGACAGTGAATGCTCCCAAAGTCTAACTCAGCGAATCACAAACTGTTTCAGCTTTGATTCTCTGCTGTTTTGCAGGTGTGCATAGGAAAGCTTGTTATCGATGCTATATTGCAGATGTGAAGAAATTCCCTACAAGTGTATAATGATAACCCATTAATAAATAATAAGATTAAGTATTTGAATCATCTATCAGTTATATAATACCCAAAATAATGATGATTACAATTAAACTAAATTTTGAAGATCCCTTCTTATGGTAACTATTATCAAAATTTGAAATATGTATTTCAAAAAACCCTTTCAATAATGGTTGGCTTTCATGTCTTTTATGATGAATTACCTTATAGCTATATATATAAACAGAATGCTGGGTTCTTTTGGGGTTTACCTAACTATTAGTTCAAAAGAATAATATATGGAGTATGTATATTTGAGCCTTTTTCATTGTGATATTTCTAAATTTTCTCCTATTTAGAAAAAAAGATTTAATTCCTTATGAATTTAAGTATTCATGAACCATGTTAATTCCGCTTTAAAATCCATTTCCTAGTAAATTATTCTTAACTTATGTTCAGTTCTTTCTAGTTTTTCTCAATGATATTATTCAGAATCTTCACACATGACCCATGTTAGGTAAATAATTAAAAGCTAGCCTTTTTATTTCATATTTTAACTAGATTAACGAACTAATGTGTTGTTATAGCATGCAGCCTATGAAAATCCACATACTATTTTTATTTATAAAGGCATTACAATATCTCTTATAAAAATGAGTGAAAAAAATGGTCTTTCACAATATGAGTGAAAGAGTGCAAGGAAACAATTTTGTAGGGCATCTCTCCTCATAAAAATAAATGGGAAACTCTTTGTTAACAGTAGGGATTTTATTAGATTCTTTCAAGTTCACCTTGATGGCTTTTCTTTCATCGGTCGCATGCCAACACCGATGAGTCCTATAGAGAAGACTGTTAGGAAGATGGCTGACCTGCTGCTTCTGCTGAGAGTTTCTCCAGCAGAGGAGGAAGCAAATGCCTCTGTTCTCCTGATTGTGAGCACACACTGATCTTTGTGACTAGGTGGGAAGGAACTTGAGTTGGGATAGAAATGGGCTAATAGTGTCATTTCTCTTTCTTTTCCTTTTCTTTTTTTTAAAAGTTATTTTATTTATTTATTTGCAGTTGTTTCTCCCTACCTCAGTGACCTCTGCCTTAGTTCCTCATCCTATTCCTCCTCCCCATTGGCTCTGAAAGGGTGCCTGCCCCACCAGGTATCCCCCTGCCCTGGGGCCTGAAGTCTCTCAAGGATTAAGCTCATCTTCTCCCACTGAGGCAGACCTCTGCTATATTTTTCCCTGGGACCTTGGACCGGCCCATATATGCTCCTGGTTGATGGCTCAATCTCTGGGAGCTCCCTGGGGTCTGGGTTAGTTGAATCTGCTGTTCTTACTATGGGGTTTGTACTGGCTAGGTTTGTGTCAACTTGGCACAGCTGGAGTTATCACAGAGAAAGGAGCTTTAGTTGGGGAAATGCCTCCATGAGATCCAGCTGTAAGGCATTTTCTCAATTAGTGATCAAGGGGG
>NC_034593.1:135183898-135210980 GCF_900095145.1 Mus pahari
GCCAGTAAAGAACATCCCTCCATGGCCTCTGCATCAGCTCCTGCTTTCTGACCTGCTTGAGTTCCAGTCCTGCATCCTTTGGTGATCAACAGCAGTTTGGTGAAATGTAAGCCAAATAAACCCTTTCCTCCCCAACTTGCTTCTTGGTCATGACGTTTGTGCAGGAATAGAAACCCTGACTAAGACAGGGTTACTCTCCTTTTCAGCTTTTTCCATTTATTTACAGTGGTTATACTAATATTTTTCAATAGGAAATTTTGGTCAGAAATTAAGTAAACAAATAATAGACTTTTAAAGTTGAAATGGTATGCAAGCAGAGTGCTTAAAAATCAAATTTCTGTCCCAAATACCCAGCTAACTGCTGTCCTTCAAAGAAGGCTAGAAGACAATACTCTCTGATACTGACCTACTCTAAGTGTTGCATTTATTCTATTTTGAAAGAAGGATTTTAAATTCAAGTGTAGATTTCCAAGTATTGATAACATATTTGTAGTTTTGTATTGTTTTGGAAAATTGTTAGGTTGAACATATACATACACACACACACACACATATATATATATATATATATATATATATATATATATAATTCACAGGAGGAAATTTGCTGGAAAACTCGAGATGAATGAATGTTTAGATTAGTAGAGAGTATTTGCAGGGTTAGGGGCTTGTGGGACTTAGAATTAGAAACGTGTAACAAGGAAACACAGATTCATTTGAAGGAGCTTGTGAAGAGATTCTGTCTGTACCTAAAACCTTGTCTAGGGGGAGTAATTGAGCTTCGCACATGGGTTACAGGAGTTCTCCAAGAGCGGAAGCGGGGAGGGGGTTCTGCAGGTTGCTGTGAGAGCATAGAGGTGCGAGAGAGAAGGGAGGTAACAGGTACCGAAGACCCAAATGCTCACCCGCAGTACTATTTAGAGCAGAATACTGTGTATATATAATGAGATCATTTTCCAAACAGCAAGGATGTCACTGTCTTCTTGGACTCTGTGTTCCCCCTACCATTAACACACGGCTATTTAATTCACACTTGAGCACTCGGTTACTACCCTCCATGTTAGGACATGGAGGATTCAAGAGTAGACAGGACTGTGATTGCTGCAGCTCCAGTTCCCTCTTCCGTCTGCAGAAATGCAGTGTCCCCTCCAGATGTCCCACCCCAAAAGACCACTGACAGACTAAAGCATCCTCAGTGAATTAGCAGGTACTGCGTGCACTGCCCTGGTTATTCCTGAACTTAGAGACCGGAAGCCCGTCTTTGTGGAGAATCTCAGACATGGAAGGACTCTGCAAGGTCGTCCTCTCCGATGCTTGATTTTTGAATGCTTTTCGACTCTTCAGAGACACTATTCAAGAGTTTCCAGTGACCCTGCTCAAACTCACCCTTCCGCTGAGACCCCGCTATCCTTCAGTCTCCAGGAACAAAGGGTCTGTATTTGAGACAGATAGAAGAATATAATTCCTTCTTTCTGTAAAATGTGCTATTTATATTTAGCTTTCTCACCAGTATCTCTCTGCTTTTCAGAACAGAACATCCTTTGCCTCATTTTTTAAGCTCCCAAGTCTTCACTGCATTTGCTATATACTAACTTTATTTATTTCCACAGTAGAGTTGGGTTAGGCTTCACATCCATTTACATGTCCAATAACTATCAGTTTATATGTCTAAAGAATAACATTAATTTTTATCATTTTTAGTGGCTAATTTGGTTTTTTGTTTGTTTGTTTGTTTTTAAACAACCCCAAAATTCAGTGACTTAAACATTAGCTTTGTTTTTCAAAATTTTATATATCAAGAAGTCAGGTATACTGAGCTATATACTTCGGGCTTTCTGGAACTTCAGGAGTGATGGTTTATCTGAGAGTTATCTATATATACTAAAATGTAATGAGCATATTCTTTGTCATGACTTTATGACATTTTCTTCTATGATTGTAACTATCTATCTAGTTACTCTATCTCTAGTCTCCCTTTTTAAAGATTTTAGGGTTTGAGAGATGGTTTAGCCACTAAAAGTACATACTTCTCTTAGCAGAGGAAGGAAGAAAGTCCCCAGTACCCAAATCTGGAAGCTCACAGCTGACCATATGTACAGCTTCCAGGGACATGACTGTCTCTTCTGGCACAAGAAAGGATTGCACTCATACATAAATTCATAAACACACACACACACACATACACACACACAAAATCTTAAAATTGTTTACCCACATTTATTTGTTTGTTTGTTTAGGAGAACTATGCTGTAACCACCACAGCACGCATGTGGCGTTCAGAGGACATCTTGGAAAGCTTGCTGGAGCCAGTTATCTTCCTATCATGGGCATCTCAGAGATCACAGCTAGGTCATCAAGTTTCACAGAAACTACCTTGAACCACAGAGCCATCTCAATGGCTGCTGAGCTAGTCTCTATTGATGGGCATAGAGACTGCTTCTCATTTTTCAGTACTGTCAACATTGCATTAATTAGTAGCCTTAAAAACCCATTTGAGCCTGTGGCAGATAAAGTTTATGATTCATCCCTAACTAAAAATGTTAACTCTTTATAAATGTAAGTACCGGTGGATAAATTCCTTTCTATTTGTATCCTGATTAAAATAAAAAATTACTCTTACTTGTATTCTTTCAAATGAGTCTGGGAAAAAATGTTTACACAGCTGTCTTATGGATCTTATATTTTACTTGAGAAATTTTTATGAAGCATTTTGTGAAAAATAATTATGCTCACAAGTGTATGATATTCTTTGATAATTTTGTATATTTGTAAACTTTTTATACTTTGTATCACTATTTTCTGTTCAATCTATAATAGAAAGTTTTCCTATTGTATCATAATGACATATTTTTCTAACTAATTCTGCTCTTTAAGAAACTCAATCGCTTTTTCATATCAACATATTTCCCTTTCTTTCTTTCTTTGTTCCTTTCTTTCTTTTTTTTTTTTTTTTTTTTTTTTTTTTTTTTTTTTTTTTGAGACAAGGTTTGTCTGAATAATCCTGGCTGTCCTGGAATTCACTCTGTAGAGCAGGCTGGCCTCAAACTTTGAAATCTGCCTGCCTCTCCCTCCTGAGAGCTGGGATTAAAGGCGTGTACCACAACTGCCCAGCAAAATATTTTACAGCAGGAAATTATTGAAATTTTTAGTGGTACAACTAATTCTTCTTTCACTTTGTCCGTTAACAGATTTTATAAGTTCATATAAGGATGATTTAAGTTCTACATTTAAATTATGAGTATTACTTAATATTTTGAAAATTGCATTATCTAAGTACTTTAGTAAATTAAGTAGTTTAGGAAATTCATCATTTAAAATAAAATAAAAATTTAACATTTGTAAAACTATAATTTTTTAAAAAAACATTTAAATTTTAGTGGTGTCTGTGAGTTTATAACATGGTATTGGGCACAGTGATGATTATTGTATTGTGCAGAATAAATCAAGGCTCACGGACTACGTCCTAGGCAAACCTTGAATTTTCAATATTCAGTGTGTGGGCAGTATTTATTTTGGGAATCTTTGAACAGAGGGGGAAAAAAAGACTATTAATATATTTGGGGGAAACTTGTTTTCTGTCTAAGGGTTCGATTTTGGTTACTTTAGTGTTTCTTGGCAGAAAATAAAAAGTTAGAAAGAAGGTAAAGAATGGACAGAGCAATTAGAAGGGCAAGAATCAAGAGTATAGAAATCATAAAAGTCACCTCAAATGGCACAGAAATAAACACAGAAACACATCCATTGAAGGCTACCACCAGATGCCTCTGAGTTTGGAATTCATTTTTAACAGTTGATAGAATGATTGACAATTGGAGAGCTCAAATGACTATTGGGAAATGGGAGGATGAGGAATCCAGACAAGCCTAGGGACAGGTACCCTTTACAATCCTCAAAGCAGGACTTTTTTTTTTTTTTAGTTTCAGATAATTCACAACGGATGATCTAGCAGGCATGCCCAACCTGTGCCACCAGGCTGCATGCATCCCAGAATAGTTATGAATGTGGCCTGAACACATTGTAGATGACAACAGTGTGCCATAGTACAAAAGATTAGACAACTCTGATGAGATCTGCTGTTAAAACTGAACTACACAGTACAGTGAAGAGGCATAGAAGTCCCAGCTTTGACTCAGAATTTAAAGTTGCATCTGATTTAAAGACACAGATCTTCACCATGACAAGAATGATAATTATGCAACTTCAATGTCAAGACCCCTGGTTTTCTGCTTCTCTTTCTTCTACTAAGTCCTTTTAAGGAAAATGAGATAGAAAGTATCTTAGCTGATGACAAGAGAGATTTCCACACTTTTTACTGTTGGTTCAAAGTTGCTTGTGATCCATAATCTAAAACTAAAAACCAATGGTATATAAAAAAAGATGTAGTCTGTGTGATCTAATTACCCGTTTTCAGAGGCAAGACTGTAGAACTTTTATTCACCCAAATTTATGTCAGAATTGGGAATAGAGGCGTATATCTATAATTCCAGAGTCCAGAGATGGAGGCAGGAAGACGAAGAGTTACAGGCAAGCTTCAGGTAGAAGGTGAACTTAAGGCTAGTCCATGGGAAGGTTGGGGCGAGTAAAGCTGACATCTATATTGTCATGGACACAGAGCCTTTCCGTCACACTAAGACGAATCTGAAAGTCTGAAAAGTAGTATCAAATCAAGCTCACCTAACGCATACCAGGAAGGCTTGGGACTCAAATGTACTGATGGTTCAGTCCAGCTTAGAGTAACCCCTTCAAAGGTTACAGTATCAGACTTCCCCACAGAGCAGACGAAGCGTCAAAATGTATTCATTATTGCAAGAAGTTCTGGAAAGCTGAAACAAAATTCTGTGACAACAGAAGCAGTTCAATGGTTTTGTTGTTGTTGTTGTTGTTGTTGTTGTTGTTGTTGTTGTTGTTTTTCCTTGATTTCCTCATTGCCATGGGTTTTGTGAAAACTTCTCACACACTGTTTGAGTTCCAACATCCCAAACGACTGCAGTACATATTGACACAAGTAAACCTTCATATAGATGTGTATTGCCTAAATGTTGTTATTCACTGTAGCTAAATGAAACACAGTCCAAAATGCATAGCCCTGTGAGGCTTGGAGTCTGTGGATGTGTCATTTGGGGAAGTTAACCATCCTATGATCTAAACATGAAGCAAGCTGTTTTCCAGACAGGACCTAGTTGAACACCCAAGTAGAGTGGGCTTTGGTGTGGCTCAATACCCCAAATTGAATTTACCTAGAGGGAATTGAACTCACAGGTACAAAACTCTATTTAATTCTTAGTCAAGCAAT
The DNA here is from genome assembly GCF_900095145.1 of Mus pahari. Classification (NCBI taxonomy): domain Eukaryota; kingdom Metazoa; phylum Chordata; class Mammalia; order Rodentia; family Muridae; genus Mus; species Mus pahari. Next base: position 135,189,192 of record NC_034593.1, read on the forward strand.
CTAACCAGAAAACCTAAATCAAAGGGATGGACAGGGCAGGACATAGACTGAGACAGGATTGTGGTTAGGAATAGAAGAGATGAGACATTCTATTTGGGCTGGGAACCTGTGGTTTAATGTCACTCTATTTAATATGTCAATTCAGAACACTCTAAGCAGCATGACTGTGCTGTGTGCTCTATGGTTGAGTGGGAGAGATTTGTAGATAAAAACATCATGTCTGTCCTAAAATTATGATATCTTCCTTCACCCCATCCATCATGTGCAGCTATCAAACCTAAAATTTTCAGCAACATCTGGAAAGATTCCAAATTGCAGGTTGCATCTGTTGGCTTGACTGGACCACAGAGCTGCAGAGAGAACACTGTAATAGATGGGAGGGGGCAATGTATAGTGACATCCACTGTTTTTTCCTTTCTCTAAGTGAACATGGAACAACAACCAAACAGCGCTGAAATGTATCCTTTTCAGCTACATCATCTTCCTTTCCACCTTTGGTCTGCTTAGAATGTTTTTAACGTGTGCTGAGAGAGCAATACTGAGGTTGTGAATCAACTATGTCAGGTTAATTTAACTGTGTTCTATCAGTGTGGCCACCAACCTCACTTCAAACTCAGTGGTCAACTCAAATAGTGGAACAAGCCATTGTCCTTAAATCTGGACTGGGCACTTTATTGTGCCTGTGGTTTCCTGGGAGACCAGATAACAGAAAATGTTCACTCCGAATCCAAACAAAACACTTCTTCAGTCACCCCGGGGATGAGGTAGACACTTGAGCTGCATCGCCACACTCTCAGGATTTGGAAAGGATATGGGGGTAGAAACAAACCCTGAACTAGGAGGGCAATGGGTCAATATATGTAAATGTCTCTACACAAGTTGATATAAAACACATGACTTCAAGTGACTTCTAAACTGCTTGAATCCTATAAGGCACACAGAGAAATGAATGATCTGAACACCATCTGTTTGTCCTTTTGGTACATGTGGTAATGGTCATTTCTCTGACTACCTGTGGATATGGAAATGTGTTTAAAATGATGAAGGACCCTCTGCTCTACTGTAATGACAACTACCAGTGACATTTGTAACCTTAGCAGCAGGTTAGAAACTATTTATGTCCACTCTTATTAAGAATTTTACCTCTTTGACACATCCATTTGGTTCTGTTGGAAAAAGAAAATCATTAGTCTGACCTAAACCCACAAATGAAGACCAACTTCTCCCAAGTAATTTGCATATGCTTAACTATTTATGAGTGCCCTGCTGTGCATCAAAGGCGGTTATCAATCTACCTACATGCCAGACTTCTATAGAGCATCCAGTTCTTTTGAAAAGCATTCCTTAGGAGATAAACCTGGAGGTCAGACATTCATTCAGCAGCACTTGCTCTTCCTGAGGGACCATTTTGGCATTTTCTGCAGGGAGGAAAGTTAATCTGTTCATTCAACAGATATTTATTAAGAAACTGCAATGTGCCAAACATTAAGCATACTCTGATTTAAGAATGCACTTGAAGCTCCTGTACACTAATGTATTAGAATCAATCTTTCCATTGACTATTATTTTACCAGCAATCAATCATTCTTTTCTCTTCTCACAATTTTATTTTTTGATAAGTTGGCTAGATGACAAAAATTAGCAAGATATAATATTCAGATCACTTCTTGTTTGAAGTAAGTGTACTAATTGGGTATGGGCCCCTTGATCCCACTCCACGCAGCCTGTAATGCAGGGAACAAACACGTTCATATTGTTGGGCTCATTTTTCTCTTTCCATTTTTCCTGGGGCTTTTTTTAAGTGAGTTTTTTTCCTCTTTAAAACAAAAACAACATTTAGTGCTCTTGCATTTAATGCCAGCTCAGAGCTTGCAGTGGGCAGCCTAGCCTAGAAGAAATTACTGCTGATTCATGAAACAAGTTGTCGCACTTTGTTCCAAGAGTTATACTTTCACCACGCCATTCTCTGGGCTTGGCTCATGTTATATTTTTCAAGGCAAATTATTTTGGGATCTTAATCATTTTTCCAACAGAGTCACTAGAGTCTTTGTCCCAATGACCAGTGCTCTGCATATTTCCTAGAATTACGGGGGTCGGAAAATAGAATTCAGGCTCATGATGTAAAGAACAATGTACAGAACAACAATGCAGATCTAGAGAGAGAGAGAGAGAGAGAGAGAGAGAGAGAGAGAGAGAGAGACTTTACTCCTGACCACAAATGACTTCTGAAGTTTCATATGCACCACAAGAAAAACACTTTCAAGGAAACAAAACTGGGTTTTCCCATGCTTCTTACAATTAGTCTTTGCTTTTGGGTATGAAGAATAGCATGTACTTTGTATTTATTCCTTAAAAATACATAAAGTGTTTTGAATTCCAGCTGACACCTCTGAAGGCAGTTTTTAAGATTTTCTATTGTTTGATGAAAATCACATTCATGGTACTTTGCATCATATTTTAAAGTGTGTAATTATCAAATAGATGGGTAGTTATATAGGGGATGATTGGGGAAATACAACAAAAAATAAACTACCTTCCTGGGCTTTTGTTTCCTTTTCTTTAGTCATACAGTGTTTATAATATAGTCAAGTGGAGGGAAATTTTCTAATTTGTGGATGTTGGTTCCAAGCTGTGCCTATACAGTTTTATGACTGCTTAGTTCCAAAATGTATAAACACATTACCCTTCTACATAGCAAAATGCCCAGGAGAAAGCAATGCAAAGAAATGAAGCAGAGGAAAATATATTGCACCATTTTCATTACAGTGGCTTTTTTAACATTTAATTTAGAATTAATCAGGTTTGGGGAGATGACTGAGTTCATTTACTCCCTGTTGTATACGTCTGAATCTGGGTCCCTTCAGTTCAGATTTCCAACACCTGTGTTTAAAAACAAACAAACAAACAAAAAACCCCCACAAACTCAGAAAGACCAAGGTCTTATTAACGCCAATGCTGATTGGAGGAGGGAGGGTCTGGAGAAGAGGACCCAGAACTCATCAACAAGACACAACAGGTGAATCCATGGGTTTCCTGTTCATGCAAGACCTTATCTCAAAAAATAATATGTTGGAGAGAGGAAACGAGACAGAGGAAGACATTCAATATTGATCTTTCCATCTCTAGTCACATACACACACACACACACACACACACACACACCATGCAACACACAGAATAAGCATAATCAGCATTGATGAGCAACTGAGTATTTTGGCTTTGTTTCTCTTATTTTATTTAGAGTATTTAATAACGCTTGACTGCCTTCTCAATTTATGGCAGGAAATAATAGAAATAATCACTTTACGTGTATACATGTGTAGTCTTTATTTTGGATTGGATTCCTGTCCAGCCCAAAGTGCTTCACATAATACACTTACTGGACAGAATGTGTAGCCATGAAAATATAAGAGTGACAAAATCTATATAACTGTTTTGGAAAAGCATCAGAATGACAGACCTAGAGAAATCAGGACTTGAACCCTCAGGAGAGTTACAACCCTGTTGTAACATGCATGTAGGGCTGTCTCAGTCAAGATGAAGTCTTCCATACCATCATGTAGGATCACTTACACACAAATCACCATGGATCTCTTAATCATTTGTAGATAAATAGTTGGCAACAACATTGGAGGAAGAATCAGTAGGGAAGATGAGGGGCATGGTCTACCCTCCAGGCACTAAAAAGTTCGTAGAGTGTGGGAAGAAGAAGCAGAGGAAATGAACAAGAAATGATGTGGAGGAAACTTCAGAGAAAGATGTGAAGGGCTCATTTCTAATTCCCATTCACCTTTAAGAATGAGCTTAAAATTGGAGCAAAGAGATACATCTGAAAGTAATTAAGCCACTGAGCTGAGACCACATGGTTGAACTGAAGGACTGATGGCCTTTGCCGTTAGTACATATAGAATCCTTGCTCTTAACAACAACAAAATGCTAGGAGGTTTCTTGAACAGTTAACTACTTGTACAGTTGGCAATATGTGGACAGGGATGTTCTAAGGCAAAGAAGTCTCCTCTCCAGAAAATGGAGTTATAAATCAGCACAAGTTAGTTTCCAGTTTGGTCAATAAATATTCAATCACTCAGGTCATCAGTGAATCAAACTTAGCAAAAGGGAAATGAGGGGTTCTTTGAACATTAATAATTTTGTAATGTAAAAGAAATAAACAAATAAAGAGATAGAAGTAGGTTATCCAAAAAGGAAACAGAGAAAATAATAATTGAAAAAGTGCAAAAACAAAAATCACCAACCAAACTACAAGAACAAGAACAAGAACAAGAACAGGAACAACAACAACAACAACAACAAAACCTAAAAACTCTCTCTTTAGCTTCCATTAAAATATGCTACCAAGGTCACCTGCTTTGGAAGCATGAGTAATGACCTCAGATTCACAAGTTTGATATGTCTATCATAGTTCCCATAAGCACTACCAACTAATGACTGAGAATAGTCAGGGTACTAATACAAAGCACCTATTGAAAGATATGAGACCCCATTAGTAACTGTAGTTGGGAATTCTCATTAGGCTGGTTAATACTCTCTATGAGTTACATGGCAGTTTAAGGGTCTTCCTCAGTAGTAGAAATGGCTCTGTGGTTAAGAGAACTTGCTGCTCTTACACAAGACAGGAGTTTAATATCCCGCACTACACTGGTGGCTCGTGAACAGGTATAACTCAACCTCCAGGGAATCAGACATTTTCTTCTGGCTTCTACTGTCAACCACTCACAAGTATAAATACACACACACATACACACACACACACACACACACACACACACTCACAGAAAGAGAGAGAGAGACAGAGACAGAGATAGAGAGACAGAGACAGAGAGACAGAGAAAGAGAAATAAAATTATATATTACTGCTACCCAATCCCTCCTCTCTCCATTGCAGAACCCAGAACCTATATCATGATTTGAAAACACACTTTACTATTTGTGGCCCCAGCTATTTTATGTTTTGCAGATAAGTCCCTGAAAAATCATTGCCACCAGCCATTTTGGTGGTTCTTTTCTTAAGAGAGCCCCTAGAAACATTCATGGTACCAGGAATATTCTTATAACATATGATCAAAATGAGGACAGGCTAAGGATTAGCAGATAAAATAATTGTCATGTTATAAATAATTGAATTCCATGTGTTATAGAACAAGTCAAAATGGCAAAAGAGTTGAGCAATGACCACATGGTAAGCATCCTGCTTGAAGTGAACACTGTGGCAAATCTCAGGTTTCTGCCATTTGAATGATGATAAGAGAATTGGGAACTTTGCAGCAAAGCCATTAGAGTTAAATGATAATTGCCATCCAGTATTGATGTGCACCAGAAGTGGATAAACTGAAGTTGAAGAATGTTACTGGAGAGCTAAAAGTCAAGTAAATGAGCGAGAATTCTCCTTGGTGGACACGGACAAGAACAACCGGGTAGATCTCTGATTATTTGAATCATGGAGCTGAAGATATATTTCAATGACCTAATAGCCTCCAAAGAATAGTTTATGTGATGCCTAATGTTGATCGTTAACTTGGAAGAATCTAGGATCACCAAGAGACCAACTTCTAGGGGTGACTTTGAGAGGTTTTCTAGATAAGACTGCTAGAGGGTTGAAGTCACTGCTTACCATATTTGGGTGCCTGTAGTGATTTGAATATTCTTAGCTGATAGGGAGTGACACTGATAGGAGATGTGGTATTGTTGGAGGATGTGTGTTATTGTGGGGTTGGGCTTTGAAGCTCTACCCAATGTAGATAAATCGGTTTTCTTCAGGCTGAAGTCAGATGAAGCCATGGATCTCTCAGCTCCTCCAGTTCCATGCCTGCCTGCACGCTGCCCCATTTCCTCCCCTGGATGACAACAGACTTGTCTTCTTGGTAACCTAACTAGAACTTTGTTAAAACTATGGGCCCATGGTCCAGGAGATATAGCTTAGTTGGTAGAGTACTGGTCTAACATCTAGAGGCCTAGAGTTCATTCCACATTCTATTATGGGATGTAGAAGCACAGAGACCTTCATGGCAACCTGCAGTGTGATCTCTGACATTCTAGAGATGGAAGACAGAGAAACAGAACTTGAGGCTTAAGCTTAGCCTCATCTGGTTACAGGTCCACCTGGGTAGGCTTCAGTAGACCCTGTCTCAGAACTACACAGGCAATGTTAGACTCCATCCTCTTTCTTTAGGGGCTAGAAAAGTGGCTCAGTGTTTAAAAGCACTTGTGGTTAAGAGCAGTTCTTCCAGAGGACCACATTCCCGGTCTCAGAACCTGATTCATGCAACTCTAGACACATGCAGAGACCTGTAAGCATAAAAAGTATAAAAAGAAATGCAAGTCCATTTGTGGATTTCTCCCAAGCCTTCCCTTGTTGCTCTTCACCACCACCATTTCAGACCAGCCCCAGATCTTCAATTACCTCCTTCCATCCCCTTGTAAGTGTTACCCTGACAAAGCTCTTCCACTATCAGTATAGTAAGACATTTATTTGGAAGTATCAGAACAAAAAATTTAAAGAAAAGTGTCTCAGGTTTGGTTTCACAAAGAATTCTCAGACAATAATGTTTAGTATTGAATTATTTAAATAATTATTTCACATTTGTTTATTGAATGTATGGTAGAGTGTGTGTGTGTGGTGGCATCCACACCATGGCACATATGTTGAGGTCACAAGACAATCTGCAGGAGTTAGTTGAAACTCAAGTCATTAGGCTTGGCAGTAAGCAAACATCATTACAGGCTGATCCATCTTACCGCCCTTCCCCTTAGGCTGCAATCTTCAATGCAGCCAATCTATTAATTAAGTGTGAGGAAACGAATAGCTTGCATTAAGTGCAAGGACTCTTTGTGCGAATTAACTTAATTCTCACAGCAACCCCATGAATGGGCCTTATTTATGTACCCATTCCTCAGTTAAAGAGATTAAATTGAGAGATACGTTTGTCAAAAAGAGAACTACTCACCAGTGGAGTGAAAACACAAACCCACATAGCACCAAAGGGGAAGTAGGAACTCAGAAATGTGCTATACCTCCCAGTCTACAGAGGATGCAGTTCAGTTGACTTGATTTAGAATTCTGACCTCTACAATCATACGGTAATAGACCATGTTTGTTTAAGACTCCAATTCTGAAATAATGTGTGACTGTCACATAAGAAAACTAATAATAACCAAAAGAAGGCTACTGGGAATATAGAGAGCAAAATGAATTACCTAGGGATAAAGGGAGGTCAGGTGAAAACCACTCTGGAATGGAGTATCGCTAGCACGGGCAAAAGATGGAGTGGTCTGTGACTGCCTTGTAGGAAAAATATAACTGAGAAATAAAATGAAAACTTGATAAGAATAAGGAGAAAGTGATTAAATATCTGAAAATTACCACGTGGGAGAAAGGCAATAAGGATTCACCATATCAGTGGTCCACTGACTCAGAGAAGAAGGGCACTTGTTACCAGTCAGTTCCATGTCAAGATCTGACTCCCAATGAGTTATTAGTGATCAATAGTAACAAAGTCTGTTCTCTTCATTATTTATTTTATAAATGGATTTTAGATAGACATAAATGTATTTTAGAACATGAATAACATTCATGCTTATAAAATTATAATAATAACATCAAATGCCAGTAGGATTTCAGTGATATGGGAATTCCCTTATAGGATCATGAAAGGCAGGAGCAAACCCCACATTTGAGAAAGTAGTTTGTCAGCATCTGTAGTTTTACAGAGCTGCACCTGTCAACAGATATTGCCAGACCTAGAAAAATGACCTGAGAAATGGAAAGGCAATGGTAGCAAAGACAGATCCTGAGCCCAGCACCACTGAGTGAGAAAACTGAATGACGTAAAAGTTCAACATAAGAAACCATTTTGAGAAATGATGGTGCCATACTCTGCAGCCATTAAATGAAATTTATGTTAAATTAATAATGATAATCAAATTAAGTTTTCATAAATAACTTTATGAAAATTATTTAGTATTGAGAACAATTCTGGTATATGTACTCAGCTCAAATCTTAGGGAGATGCATGGGACACACACTCAATTTAAGGCATAAAAGTATGTTTGGTGTGATGGCAGGAGTTCTTAATTTTTTGTATGTGGACTTTTTCTCAATTGTCTATAATGAATTTTTACATATGAAATGAATGAGCAGAAGTTAATATTCTGGGATCTGTAAGCTCTAAGTTGAAATTCAAATAATTTTACTGGCAGTGTTACTGGTGAGCTAAAGGAAAGTGTGGAGCCCCCTTGCCCAATGCCATTGTCCCCTAATACACGCTGGAAGAAGCAGCAGCTTTGACTGTGGCACTTGACTTCCACTCTGACTCCTTATCTACTGGCCCTTCTGTATTCTTTCCTTATCCAACATGGCTACAAGGTTATTAATTCCAATCCCTTATAACTTATATCCTCAATTCATGTTTTTCTCTCTACCGTTGAGGTAATAAAAATACTCAGAGTAATCCAGAAAATATGAAATTTTACTTACTTCCAGTTACATTTATACCAATATTTCTCAGAGCCAAAGAAAGGAGGAAAGGAAGAAAGGAAGAAAGAAAAAGAAGGAAAGACAAACAAACAAAGAGAAAGAAAAGAAGGAAGGAAGGAAAGAAGAAAGAAAGAGAGAGAGAGAGAGAGAGAGAGAGAGAGAGAGAGAGAGAGAGAGAGAAATCACTCTTCCTTCTTAAGACTGTCTCTTTCCCTTACATTCCCCTACCCTGCCCCTCTGACCCTAAATCTTGCCTCCCAACACTAAATCCTTCTTTTTCATCTACAGGAAGGTATCCTAATTAAGTTGTATTCTGTGAGGAATACATGGGGAAGCCTGCCAAATCAAAGTGAAAGGCAAGTGTTTTAAGGTATGGTTAAGGTATAACCCAGAACTTGATTAATTCCACATTCCCTGTAGAATATCCAGCATAGTGGTTACTGAAATGCAACCTAACATGATTGATCCATACTCCATGGCTTGGGAGATGGTGTACAAGCATAAACTAGCTGAGGAGGGAGGGGTTCTGCAGGTCTCCATTAACTCAAAATCAATGTGACACTATAGCAGTTCTCCACTCCAGAATCTCTATCTCGACCTGTAAGAAATGGGTTCATGTGACACAAACTATCATAGTCTATATAGGGATCAAACACAGAGTATAAGCGTCCTCTAGTCAGATTCTTGCATAGCAAATCCACAATATTTATTTGTAAATGAGATTCTACTATTATTAACGTCAGGATAATGTAGAGATCTGACTAGACTCATGATCAGACAGGGTATAATTTTGTCATCCTTTTGTCTTCAGTCTCATGCAAGGCCACACAATGAAGTAGCTAGTCACACTAAACAAGGACCTAGACCTGTGAGTCTTCATTCACAGCTAACGCGAACTCAGTCTGCTTGGAGAGAGCTTCAGTAAGTCACTCACAAAATATGAACAATTGCAGGAACCTTTCCTAACTTAGTGGTGTGTTGATCGGAAATGGGTATATGGAGTGGCTTTTAGGGAGAAGAAAGGGCCAGAGTCAAGACCCTGAAAGGAAGGAGTCTTTTAAGGATGGAAAGGAGTCTATCAAAGATGGAAGGGAGCAAGCAGAATTGCCAACTTCAGAGAAGACTTCAGAAAAGTCGGAAACCCAAGTGTCCGAGCCCATAAGCCACACTGAAATGATCTAAACAAGGTCTGGGTAGCGTGGATAGGAAGGGAAGAGTCTGGGGTGACTTGGACGTTCTCTCTGCCTCCAGTTCCTAATGATCCTCAGAGACAGTAACACCCCGGAAATAAACAAGTCCCAGCCCCAGTTAAGTACGGGGGGGGGGGGGGGGAAACCATGAGCTAGTTTGCAATTAGGAGGAAAGACGGGTTCCTTGTTATACTTTGTGAAGAGCATTCCCTCTGGTCCTCAGAGACACAGATGGTGGCTAAGCTTGTAATATCTGGGGAGTTGATAATTGCAACTCAGGCTCAAAAGAGATGACAATTTAATGGGACACAAGGATACAAAGGCAATCAGGAAATGTAGAGTTTCCAGGATGCTTCTGAGGGTGCCAGGAAACCTCCATCAGTAAATAAGATCCACTTACTTCCTCTGTTGCTAGACAACAGATAGAAACAAAGCCAAACAAGCATCATTCGAGAGTGATTCCCTCATGGGGGTCCTTCGCAGCCTGACTGGAGAACAGCTGCTGGAGCCAGTGACTTTGGAGTTTTATGGGTTTTGATTGTCAGTCCCTGGATTCTACCTGTTGGATGGGCAACATATGGGAAGATTCAGACACCCTGAAAGATTTAAGAGTGCTCCACACACTGAACCCTTTGAATTGCTTCCCATTGATGACCACGCCTGACGTGAACATACACACGAATAGGATCCAAATGTGACTTAGGTTTAAGACAGCAGCTGAAGCATAGTAACTGTCGGCCATGAAGCTCCAAGGATTAGGGCAGCTAACACAAGGAATTGCTGGACTCCCATATTTGATTATTTGGTAAGCGTACACCGGTGCCCTGTGTACCAGTCTGTTCACTGAGCCCAGATGAAACCTCCAAGTGCATCTGTCTTTCATTCCCACTGGAAAAAGTCATGCTGAGTTTCAATGACTTGATGAATGGCCATGGCTTTTGTGGGACACAGACTAAACTGTTTAATCTGTGTATTTCTAATGGCCTCAGCATCTTTGCTTTAGCCCAAGTCACCACGATGTCACCATTGCATCTACTTCTCATTTGGCTTTAGGTTGGCCAGCCCAAGAAGTAGAAAGTGTCACCTAGTCTACTTATTCTTTCAACGTCTAACATTTTTCTCACCCATGTGACCATGTGAATGGAAAGAACAAGAATCTGGGGTGTACATGTCCTGATTGAATGATAATTTCTGGAGATCTGTGTAAAGGTTCATTTCCTTGTGCATATTAGTATATGTCTGTTTGTAAGTATGGGCATGGTAGGGCAAGTGTGTGCATAAAAACCAGAAGAGAGTATTATAGGACTCCTTGTAGCTGGAGTCAGTCATAGATGTTTGTAAGCCACTCAGCATATCTTCTGAGAACAGGACTTGGGTCCTATGTGAGAACTGTACATAGATTAAAGGCTGAGCCATATCTCCAGCCCAACAAGATGTGCCTTGAGTTCATCTTCCAGTAGGTCAAGAGAAAATCCCTAATATTTCTATTTTCCCAATATCCCCATACAAGGCATAATTGGTATGCAGAGTTGACAAGTTAAAAAATGCCCCCATTACCATTGGCACTATTGGCTTTTCTTTTAGGACCATTATCAAGTAGATAACTAGGCTTGCAACCAATAATGTTTCCTTAGAGGTATTATTTAAATTTAAGAATGGATTACTACATTAAGGATTTTTTAGCAATCAATGTGTTTTAGTTAAATACACAGTTCAAGAAGTTACAACATGTTTTTTAAAATAAGCTTGAGTTATAAATAAAATTTATAGTGCATTAATAAATTGCTAAAATGAATACAAATTTATAAGTAGGTAATAAATCCTGATATTCTGCAGTACAATGAATGACTGTTTAACTAGATTGTCGTGTGTAGGTTCATACAGCTAGAAGTTTGTGAATGTTATCACCAAACAGAAATAATAAATGCATGAAGACTGAACATGAATGTAATGCACACATGGATACAAGCATCACCCTGCAGCCCACAAATATAAGGAGTAAATTGTTAGCAGTTGTTAAAGAATGATGACCATAAAGTGACTTCCAACTTTGGTTACTAATTCAGTTTTGGTTAACAGTATACTATGTTCCAGGCACTTATCGTTATAGACTTTATAACCTATTAAGTTGGCTAACATTAAAAATAATCACATGGCTTGAGATAGTGTTGTATCTCTGTAATAACAGGACTCGAGGGCCAAAGACAGGAAGATTCCGGCAAGTTTGAGGCAAACACATTTTCTACATACTGTGGTGCAAGTTAACCATGGCTAGATAGGAAGACCTATCTCAAAAACAACCAGCCAAACCTCTCTTGAATATATAGTCAGATATTTAATATTAAGAGCAATGAATAAAAGTTTCTATAAAAAATTGAAAGAGTCATAAGTGCCATTTTCTGTGACAGAGAAGTCAAAAAAAGAAGTGTGTTAGAGAAATTCATTCAGTGTCAGAATTCCAAGAAGTCCAAGAGGTTCCAATGAAAATGTGACATAGAGATTTGTAGATGAGTAAGTGGGCAAGCTTCTCCCTGTGAAAACATGAAGACCTGTGTTTAAATACTCAGGAGCCATGAATTGCCAGCTGCAATAGCATGTGTCTGTACCACCAGAGCTGATTCGTCAAGACGAGGAGGAACCAGGAGAATACACAGAAGCATCAAAGAAGCATCCAGACCACTTCGCCTGGCATCCCAGGAGAGAACAAGAGACCTTTTCACAAACAAGCTAGAATGTGAGAAGGGACACCTGAGCTTGTCCTGTGACCTGCACATGGCCACTATAACATGCACTATTCCCACATCCATGAATGTGTATGCATATATACAAATTTTCAAAAGAACACGTGCAGATATGCCACAAGTTGTGACTTTCACTCTGCCCCTCCTGACCCCATATATAGATACCACATTACTATCAAGGAATTTAACCCAGTAAGAGGATTTTCAATCAGCCCAGTTGTTGAGTACATGTTGAAATCTGGTGTGTGAAGCTGTGAGATGCAGACAGGAGCTAGCTGTAGCTTCAAGTGGCAATCTACTTCTTGTATTCGGTTCCAGGGACTGCTTCTTCAAAGTAGTTTTGGTCCCAGGGATCCAAAAATAAAATGTATTTAGTCTTGTTCAGAAACACACACACACACACAGAGAGAGAGAGAGAGAGAGAGAGAGAGAGAGAGAGAGAGAGAGAGAGAGAGAGAGAATACCAAAGGATCTTTGTTCAATCATTTGACATTGCCTGATCACTACTGCTCTACTGTCGATCCCACAAGCAAAGCCTCACCCAGCTCCACAGACTTCTCTCATGGAAATGACACAGATGTCTTCGTACTAAAAGCTCAGTGTTCAAATGCTGAGGGACATGTCATTCTGGGGAAGCCAACAACAAGTTTGGCGATCAGAATTAAGTGGCACAAATTAAGATGTGAAATCTGAGCCCTAAACAAGCAAAACATATCAGCAGAAAAATAAGGAACTGAAGTGGATTTGTGTGTGTGTGCGTGTGTGTGTGTGTGTGTGTGTGTGTGTGTGTTTTCTTCTTTTTTTTTTCTTTTTTCTTCTTGAATTTCCACCAATTTGGTGAAAAGCCAACTTTGAAAATAGGAGCTCTTCAGTAAGCAGATTTTGTGGGAGCTCTGTAATGGAAAGCTTAAAAGATCAGCTACTAATCTGAATTTCTATGAGGAAACGGAGCTACACTTGCACACTTGCGGGCAAGTGTTTCCCAGCCATGGAGAATCTTAAAGGTAACAGTTCTCACTTTCGGCAAAGACAAAGTGGTGAAAGGCAACGTCTAAACTTCAGCTCTGCTGCTGTGGAAGATGTTTGACAGCTCAGAGTTCAAAGAAGGATGTGTATTCTTCCATGAGCTGTGCGTAGTAAGCAGCAGAAAAAAAAAAAAAAGCTTGAAAGAGAAATACCCCTATAAGATCATGTGCATGATAAGCTTATATATTTTGACTTACTTAAAAAGAAAAAAGATGGGGATCAGGCAAGTCGAGTTTCAACCCTGATTTTTTTTCTGTTGATCATGAAGACATAGTACTGTGAATATAATTGAATTTCAACTAAACCCATTAAAAATTAGAAGAGAAGAAGAAAGCAATAAGGAAGAAAAGAAAGAAGAAGGAAAGAGGGAGAGAAGAAAATGAAGCAGAGGCGAAGGGGCCAGAACAATAGAGAGGTAGGAAGACAAGAAGAGATAGCTAAAGTTAAAATCATTGCACTGCCTTCCTGCTTGGAAGCAGTCTAGTTCACTCTGACTACCAACACAATAAACCCTTCCTCCTGCCTGTATTTCTTGTCTTTCTTTCTGGTCAGCCTCAGGAAAAGCCAACTCATGGGGTCTGCCTTATCATTAGACGAAAGCGGTTCATTATTCCTCGTTTTACTCATGTTGGATTTGAATCTACTTTTTGTAAGCTTTCACCCTTTTCCCTAGTTCCAGCCTCTGGACACACCAGTTCCTAATTCCTTTTTTTCCTGAGAGCCCTTTATGGGCAGGAAAACCCCAAGACTCATACCCAACCCCATCAACAAGGAGTGAGTGGTACTAGCAGAAGGGAGCACGCATGAGCAGAGCATCCCCTGAAGGAAAGGCAGTTGGGGAGTGGGGTATGACATCACTCTGATTAGGAAAAAAGTCTGCAGCTGGACCCCTGTGTGGCAGAGCATTTGTTAAACATTAAACAGTGAGGCCCATCTCCACAGGGAAAGGAGAAGCAACTGCAAATGGGGTCAGGCTTGCCCAAGGGAGCCTGCAGCAGAAGCATCTTGACATGAACACGGAGGACTGATGTCTCTGATGTAGCCCACATGGCACTTCTGACGTCTGCAGCCTTTGGTTCAGTAACACTGCAGCGGTTTGATTCTACTGAGGTTAGTGCGGAAAGGCTGTGCACAAAGGCATTGTTTTGCCATGTGCAGGGAGACTGGAAACTGCAGAATTAATGAAGGAAGAAGGGAGATGATGCACACAGAGTAGGATCTAGCTCCAGGCAGACTAACAGCAAGTTCCACTACAGCTCACATGCAGACCCAGGACATGATGGATGAGTCCTCTGCAGGGACAGGGAGCACAGCAATCTCCATGCAAGCCAAAGCTCAATCACGGAGATCCTAGTCTGATGACAACGTGGGCCATACTGAAAAGGTATCTTTCCCCACCCTGAAACAGCCAAACCGGGAAACCTTCAGCAGCCACTGGTTGCAGCTATAGCTGAAGTTGTGAAAGGAATAAGGACGTTTCTATGACACTACACATCAGATTTTGGCCTCTGTATTAGAAATATTTCCCACATTCAAATCTACTGAATACTCTCAGGCAGGACATGAGTGATATCCAAGAAATTACAGAGTAAAAGGCAAACACAGCTAGAAACCAGACTTATTCAAAGGAATCACTTTGCAGAGGAATCACAAAATCTTAGTGAGGAGAAGGGACTTGGGTTTGTCCCTAGAATAAAATCAGAGATAGCCTCATACGATGATTGATTTTATATCTCAACTTGATTGGCCCATGGGATGCCCACAGAACCAGTTCAGAACGGTCTCTGGAATACTTCAAGGAAGTATTTTGGGAAGATAGAAGAATTGAATAGTGACCCAAGAGAGGTGACAGTCCTCACTCTGTGGGCGAACAGGACACCTGAGGCTGTGAGACACAGAGAATACAAAAGGTGGCAGAGATGGCTGGAATGTTAACATAGGGGAACACTGCAGGCTTATAGCACTTGACTTTCTCAGACATTCACCCTTAGACTGTAATCTACATGGTTGATTTCTATAAGAGAATCTAGACCATAGGGTTTTTAGCTGCATAACCAGCTAAGATCACGAGGCTTCTGAATCTCTGTGTGAGTCAATAGTTTGTCACAAATCACTTGAAATATGATAGATGAAAAACAGACAAATATAAGTAATAGATGTAAGTCAATTATAAGTATATTATAGAGATACACAGAGAAAGAGAGAAGAAGAGAGAGAGAACCAAGTAGACAGATCAACAATTAGCTCAGTTTCCTTAGAGAACCCTAACACACCTCAGTAGTGTTTTAAAAAGAACTAACAGCACAAATAGTCAGTGATGGTTTCTGTAGTTGTATGGTGGTAAGTGAAATGTTATTAAAATTGGAAAATTTTGCAAGTGAAGAATAAGAAAAAAAAATCTCTACGTTCATGCTCGTAGTCTCTAAGGAAAACCTACTGGTGACTTTTGTTATTAACTAGGCAGCATTTCTCTTGGGAACTGCATCTTTTGGGCTGGATTCTCAGCATAAAATAAACTGCAAAAGTAAAACAACTTCCCTAGCTCTCTGAAATAAGCCTCTTTGTAAATTTTTACTTATTCCTATGCTGGGAAAATCACACTTTTCCTGGAAATCAAAGGGGAGGGAATAGCATTCTTTTGGGGGCAGCTGTTGTAAATAATACAGATAGAGTGGCCTCCATGTCCTAAGGATCACTGGATGGACTGAAGAGGGAGAATCTGTATAGAAATGCTGAAGGGGCAGGTAAGAGATACATTGAATTATAGGCAATGACTCTAATTTCAGACTTCCTTCCAAATGATGTCTGCCATGTATTTTCCAATATTTTCTGCGAACTCCTTCTTTTGAAAAATTACTCTACTTCATTTTAACTCTACGTAGCTGGTGGTATCAGCAGCCAACATCCCGTGTACAGAGAAGCCAGCTAAATTTCTAGGTTAATATTTCAATCAACCAATGATGATATTCAAATGGAAACTGAATTTTGGATTGAATTTGCTTGGTAATGATTATGATAATATTTTCCTACCACTCTCTTACTTTTAATTTTTTTCTCTATAGAAGTTATATTTAACTGATGCTTTTTATAGTCTCTGGGGACTGCCTACCACGACTTCTGGTAAAATGAGCTCTTTAGAGAATGCTTCTGGCAGAACTGCACATTGATCAATCCACCTCCACCGCTGTTTGTGGATAATTAGCACCTACTATGTGTTTGAGCACCAAAATGGTGCTGATGTTGCACTAATGGACAAGATGCACATTCCCCAGATTTCACGGGCTCTGAAGGGGAGGCAGGGATGGGCAGAAGTGATAATAAAAGCATGAGCAGTCCTGTGGGATTAGAGCTAGATTGTGAGGCTGAGATTGAGACCCACTCCAAGGCCTGTGGACCGGAGGTATCATGAGCAGATTTTCACTGCACCTGGCAACCAGAAATCAGAGTAGGAGCTAGTGAGACATGAAGCTAGGAAGTCGGGCAGACCCAAGTCTACTTTGAGGACCTTGAATTGCAGTTAAAGGCAGTGGAAAATCTTTAATGAATTTTAAGCAGGGGGATTGCATGAGTGAAAGTGTGATTTAGAAAGACCATATTCTCCTAAATGGGTTGAAGTCTGTCTACCTTCAAAGGGTCCTGGGGATCCTCAGCACCCCATGACGAATGGGTACAGCCAGGGCAAATAGATTCAGTACAAGGATGGAGAGGATGCAACACGCAGAGGGCACATGATGACGGCACACTGCTGGAGTGATTGCATCATAGACAAGGTGGGGTGGCAAAGGGAAGTGGGTCACTTGATCCTGACCCCAAACCAGTGTGGTTTTGATGCCAAGCATTAACTGACCACATAAACTTCTGGGAGGCTCTTCTGTCCTAGAAGAAAGCTTGCCCTGGTAACCACTCTCTTCCCCGAAACTCAAAGGGCTTCCAGACTGGTTTGAAAACTTTACTTAACCACTTTACTGCCACATAAGTTACAAAGCCCGAGGCTGGCCATAAAGATGTTAATTTAATGAATATTCATAATCAATAAATATTCATTAAACAACATTTCCGTTCTAGGCATGCTGTTGCCCCTGGCAGGTCCCGCCTGCGTGGCAGAGTGCGCTTGTTAAATGAGTGTTGCTCTTTGCAGAAATGCCTTATGGGAGTTCATGCAAGAACCAGCCTTCGTCTACAATACAGACAGATGCACAGAGACAAGTTGGAACACATTCTGTACAATAGAAGGGGGGGGACCGGTCCTCTCCAGCACAACGCTTGCGTTTCACGTGGCAAATGTGTAGCCAGATATCTAAGAGTCTGTGGGGAAACCATGGAGAGTGTAAAGGTTTTATTTTGATGCCTCTGTGCTGGGTTGAGAGTGAGCTAGACTCTCACTAGCACCATCCCAACAGTGATAGAAATTAAATGCAGATGGAGAGTCCTTGGCATAAACACTTAAAACAGTCTCTTTGCCTTTACTGTATGGTGGCTTTCTAACCACCATTTAAAACTAAATGTAGCAGGCATGACGTGGTTGCTGTATAACGTTCAACCGGAATGTCTATGTTGTTTTAAAATCACTTTCTTTTTCTAAAAAGAGGTGAACAAATAAAATAATTATTGGCAGGTGTTTCTCATTCATAATCCAGGCATATGCCACAACGTACCCCTACTCGAAGAATTACTTTTTTATTTTATTTTGACATTAATCTTTAAATTGTTTTATTTATTTACATCCCAAATGTTACTCCCCTTCCCAGTCTTCCTCCAAGAGTTCTTCCCCCCCCATCTCCCTCTCCTTTGCCTCTGAGAGTGTGCTCCCTCCCCTCCCTATTCCACCTCACCCCCCCATTCCCCTTCTCTGGGGCATCAAGTCTCTTCAGGATTATGCATTTCCTCTCCTCCTGAGGCCAGACAAGGCAGTGCTCTGCTACTTGTATGCCTGGGACCTCGGACTAACCCATGTATGATCTTTAAGTTGGTGGCTTAGTGTCTTAGAGCTCCCAGGGGTCCGGATTAGTTGATTCCTGTTGGGCTTCCTATGGGGTTGCCATCCCCTTCCGCTCCTTCAATCATTTCCCTAACTCTTCCATAGGGGTCCTCTACCTCAGTCCAAGAAGAATTTCTGTATAATCTTACACACTCATTATGCCTGACAGATTTTCCAGATGACTATAAGCAGATAAATATTACAAATATTATGAATATGCTGTGAGCTTTAAAATGACTTGCTTAATAATACCATAATACTTAGTTGAAGTATCAACTAAGTATCAGACACATTAAAACACACACACACGCGCACACACACACACACACACACACACATTCGATGGTTTATTTTGTTCTTTTTATATAACTCAAACTGGCCTTGACTGGCCTCAAACTTACAGAAATCTTCCTGCCTCAGGCTGTAAGTCTTGGTGTTAGAGGCATGTGTTGTCCCACTAAACGAAGATGTTTGCTTGCTGTTAATTCCATGTCTTGGAGGAACAGTGCTACTCTGCTATGTTCTGAAAATCTGGGGAGTTTCATGATGGTTCATACAAGGATCTGCTGTCAGATGTTTGCAATTCTTCTCAGTGTCTGGGTATCCACAGGATCAGACAGAGGTAGGCATGACTGTAGCTGGAAAAGCATCAATTGTTTGTCTCCATCACTATCAATTCCCTGTAAATGAGGGCAAAACTACCTTGACAAGGAACAGTGACAGAGCTGGGATTCAGAAAGAACTGGCCACACTGTTTAAAGACATCCAAGGAACTCAATGGGAAATCCAGTGACATCTGCCCTCGTGTTTGTTGTTGCTTCCATTGGTCTTCGTGTTTTTCAATTGTTGAGTGTGTCCTTCCAAAACCAAGAACAAAAAGTCCCTCTCCACATGATCTAGGTAGCCTTGACCCCTATATGAAAGACTGTAGGAATGGACTATGTCCCTTAGAGACTGATGATATATATATTCAGACCTTGAAACTTTGATTAATACTTGCATATTTAAGATAAAGTACCAAGGTTTGTGATTCAATAAAGATAGCATTTATGGCCATCTGGCCTGACAGGTTTTGGATAGTAAATGCTAGAGGTGAAAGGTAGGTGGAAGGTCTTATTGCCTGCAGCCCTCCACAGAACAGGGACCTCAGGCTGGGCATACTTCTAAAGGAAAATTATGTCCTTACATTTCCCCTGCTTTTCTTTCTGAATAAACTTTCTCTTAATGGTCCTTACAACACATTATTTTCTTTTTAAAAAGGGTAATATAGGAATCACGGGACTCTCATAACCAAAGTAATTGCCTATCAAGCCAAGGTCACTAATTAGCCAAATTAAATTTTTCGTATACTCACCAAGCACATGCACAATTGGGCACTTGCTCTTCCTCCAAAGGATCCTAATGGCCACCCTTTTTACCTAAGCAACTTTAAATGTGTCCTATGGTGTGCCATTAGTTTTATTAGTGAGGTGCTTAAGTTTGCTCATGAATAATAATCATAAAGTATGATAAAATTTTAAATACGTACAAAAAGAGAACTGAACTCAAATTCTTCTCACAAAAACTGATTTTAACCCGAATCGAGTATACCTTGAGTATACCTTTCTTTGGTCTGAGAATTAATACTGCAGTCCAAAGTGATTCAACGTGACACAGCATTTCCCACACGTGCACTTTAGGGAAGGCTATCGAAATGATTAGTAACCGATAGCTTTGTAGGAGTCATTTGTTTCTAAGATCGTTGATGACATACAATTTAGTGATATTCGGATAATCTTTCCCCTGGTTCATAGAAATGCAACATTTTCAATCTACTTTTAATAAAACAGGAATTCAGAAAAATTTTGCAGAACCCTTGTATCATAGGATGTTTCCCCAGACCCTAGAACGCTAGATCCTGCGTACCTTGGAGCCACTTTGGAAGCCAGCACACAAGTGGTGCTGTCTTTGGCGATGGACCATGGCAAACAGGCAGGATGCAGGGCTGGTTGTAGGGCTGAATTCCAAGTTGTTTGTTGTAACTTTTGTCCCACTTTAAATTAAAGAAGGGAATTAAATTTGGTGTTTTTACTGCAGTTAACATCAGTAAAAATCATTCTAAGAATCCGTCTTTCAGAGAGCCTTCCTTAATCTTCTGAAAATGTCTTGCTCGCAGTTCTGTCTTGTTCGGGGTTGTCTTTCAATTCGCACGCAAAATCCTGGTATCCCTGTCACCTTCACTTTGCTCCAGATGGGACTCTCCCCACGGTTTCCTTTCCACTTATCTACGCAAGGAGTTGTGTGCCCCAAAGTGTGAAACTGCAGCTTGTAAGCCAACAAGGTGTGAGGGCACTGGGGAAATAGAATCAGATTTTCGGAGCCTTTATTCTCACAACATAGCCAAGTCAAATGGCAAAAACAACAGAGACAAAAGCAACGGGCATCCACGCGAATGAATGAAGCGTCCTTTACCTGGTGCCATCCAGGGGGAGCCAGCCTGGTACTCAAAGTCTACACTTTGTCTTCCCAGCCCGTTTCCACTTCCGGTTTCTGTTCGGAAGTCTTCCCAGGACACCTTGTGCGGGCACTTATTGTGTTTTATATTTGGTGTCTGTAAACATCCACGAATCATATGCTAGAAGGACAAAGATCTTTGAACAGAAGTTATCAGACTCTACTGCTTTTATCCTGGGACTAAGGTACAAAGGACTAGGGGAAAGCGCCTCCCCACCCCCTTCGCACAGCTGAAGCTCTCAGATAAAATGAAGCCTTCCATTGTGCTAACTCTTCTCTCTGTAGTGTGATGCATTTAGGGCAGGCAGGGTGTAAAATCATATCGAGTGTCCTGGGGCACACTACACCTCCATGCCTTGTTTCTTTCCTGTAGCTTTAAGGTCTGGTGGGTTTTGTTTGGAAATATTTTCAAGTCCAAATAACTTTTAATTGCTGTCACAACCAGGTAACTGACTCAATATATGACAGCTATCAGCCAATCACATTTATCCTACATTTAACAGGAAGGCTTATCTGCCACAGAGGTAGTGTAATTAATTAAGGTATTCTCTGTAGTAAAGCAATCCACAAACATTGAGATCCCACCTCAACATGAGAAGAGCAGTCAGAGCTACGTAGTGCAATAATGACCTGCCCTGGGTAAGGAAAACCTGAGACAGAATGAAAGACAAGAACCCACATGTGTGTGCGTGCGTGTGTGGATACACACGCACGCACACACACAGACACAGACACACAGACACACACACAGACACACACAGACACACACACACACACACAGACACACACACACACAGACACACACACACACAGACAAACACACACAGAGACAGACAGACAGACAGACACAAACACACAGACACACACACA
>NC_034593.1:135211231-135221061 GCF_900095145.1 Mus pahari
TCTCTCTCTCTCTCTCTCTCTCTCTCTCTCTCTCTCTCTCTCTCCCACACAGTTTCAGCCAACTCCCATGCCTACTGTCATGTCACTCCTGTCCTGATGAGTTCTAGTCCCCTCAACCTGTGAACCAAAATAAACACTTTCCTTAAATTTCTTGCTGCCAGTCTCTAGTGACAGCCACAAGTAGTTCATAGAGCATCCACAGGCCCTTTAACAATGAAAGGTTTCACGTAAAGATTTAAAATCCACAAAAATGGTATGCGTAGAGTCACCAAAAAGAGACAGACTTAGCACCACTCTAATCTCGCAGTTGCTTTCTGACTTTCTGCATAGAAACAGTGGCAGCCACAACTCCATCAAGCCTGGCAATTAGCTTTTTTTTTTTTTTTTTTTAAATCTAGAAATATTTTGGAAAGATGAAGTGTGTATGTCAGTTTGCAAAACAGCATGACTCTGTTAGCCTTTGTTCCCTTTATCCCAAGCCAAAAAATGTAGCTCTGATAGCATCTGTTTCCACTACTCATGCTAGCCCCAGCATCAAAAGGCAGACAGGCGGAGGACAGACTTCTGAAGGCTTTTGCTTGACTGTTCCTGACCAGAAAGACCACTTTCTTCCATGCGTTCACCGTGCTTCTCTTACTTCTGTGTCTGATTCATTTGTTTAACTGTAACATAACCTGAAAGAATGGGGAAAGATCAAGGGTTAGGGATTGTGTTACCAAAAACAATGATGGCAAGAACTTTCACTTGGCGGATAAGCAAGATGGTCCTCCAAAAAATCGAGGACAGAGAGCCCGGTCGTCAATTGTGTGATAATTAGGCAGTATATCATACTAAGGATGAGAATTTTAATCATTGGAAAATTTAATATAACCAATCATATTATCTTGATTTAAAATATCTTGCTGTGAAAGCAAGGACAAAAATATATTCAATGTTTATTATATCCCTTTGCTTGTGGAAACTGCGGTAGGATGCACTGAGAACCTATGATTTTTTAAAAGCAAATGAGGGTACCTACTTAGGAAAAGCATTTTGTCTACCACTGCTGCTTCATAGTTTATTCTGCTTTAGGTATATGCAAGATTAACATATTTATAATGGCTAAGAAAAATAAGAATTTATTAAGAAAAGAAAATACCATGTACCATATGTAAGTTAATCTCGCTATTCATCCACCTCAAATAATATAATGTTTGTATGAAAAAGAAACTGAGACCGAAAAGAGACACGGAAAAGGAGGGGTGTATAAGGATAACAGACACATTATTTGGTTTTGTTGTGGGTCTTGAAAAGTCTGTTGTCCTTGTTGACACCAAAGAATACACACTATCTGAACATTATGTTGTGGACACTACTTACAAAAACTATTAATAGGGGAATAATCAGTGATGTTCACCTGTTTTGTAACATGTTTTATTAATATCTTAAAAGTAAATGACCAGAAGTGAGTATACATGGTTTATTTTTTTACATTTCAGTGTAGCTTCAATCATTGTAATTAAAATATTGATGAATTTCTGTAAAAAAGAAATGTTGTTTATAGCAGGAAAGGATTTTGTCCCTTTGATTATGAGCAACTTTGTAAAGCATTTTGTATAACTATTAATACACTCAAAATAATTTTATATATTGCATACTGTAGGAAGTGTTCCCAGAAGGCAGGCAGATCTGTCTGTCAGTCACTTGTGTACCACCAGCATCATTTGTGTCCAGTCTTTAAACCTATTTGTTGCATTTTGGGGTGATTCTGCTACAAGTGAAACAAGAAAACTCTTAAGAGTTTTCTCCTACATTTTAATATTGGAAAATAGCTTGATCTGATGTACACGAGTTTGCTTCTGTTTGTTATTCATGGCTTTCTGTTTTCATCTGAGCCCTGGTGATAAAAATCTAGTTATGTGAGCCAATAACTGTGTGACACAAAGCCATCTGTTTAGCCTTGTATGCTTTGACTAAATAACAGGAAATCGGTGACTTTCTGAAACAATTAACAGGTTTCATAAGAGATGGAGGGAAATTTTGCTTGACTATAATCTTTGGAGAAGTTACCATATGATAACCTCCCCAATGGTCTTCATTCTCATTTGTAAACTTGCACACACGTACATACATCCACCACTCTCTGCTAGTCACATATTCTTCAGCCCTGAGCATTTACTAAAATTTCAGTGCAGTAACTAAAGGCAACTACATAAAACGCTATTTTAGGTAATCTGAATTATATATCCTTTCAGGGCGCTGAATGCATTGTGTTTTGCATTCTTCCCATATATGCTAAAATTTAATAACCATACATAAAAATGTCCATTTACCACTTTACCTCTTGTTTCAGTTGCTCCCTCAGACAAAACAAAGTGTCAGGGTATTCTATTATAGATATCTCCTTCCCATCCAATTGAGACCTTCCAAAAGCAGAATTATGTGATAACAAAGACCTTTGCTGCCTTGCTTATAGGTTCAAAGAAAAGCTGGTTTTGAATATTCACCAAGACTTATCACTTATAACCTTGAATACTAAAAGACCAGGGAGTTTAAATAGGTAAATTACCTTACTATTGATAGTTACTTTAAAAACGATGTTTGTTGTTTTCTGTGTTTACAAAGATACTCATCTAGATGACCCATACTAGAAAATATACTCTTCTCAAATAAATGGATATAAAAAGAATTTCAATTTCTGAATTGTGATAGATTAGGGTTATATCCAGTTTATCTTATCAGTATGAAGACAACAGAAAATTTTCTTCTAGGTGTGAGAAGAATAGTTGCTAAGGAAGTTGGATGACATCACTATTCTTACAAGATCAACATTTTGTAAATAAAGCTGTGGAGTTAATCTACAATGCATTAGAATTGTAAAGCTGGACACTGGAAACATAGCCTAGCACGTGAAAGCACTCATTACTCTTCAAAGGACCTAGGTTTTATTCCTAGCACCCACAGGGCATCTCAGCACCTTCTGAAATTCCAGTACCAGGGGATTCAACACTTTCTTGGCCTTTGCATAAGCCAGGCACCCACGTTGTATACACATACTCATACACATCTACATGATGTGCAGGCAAAACACACATGCACATAAAATAAAAATGAATAAATCTTCAAAATAATATAACTGATTTCCTGGAAGAATTCTGAATTTGATTGGACAGAAGTTGATGAAGCAAATGTTTACCATTTTATTTAAAGCATTAAATATGAAGAAATAAAAAAAAAACCTCAAATATATTGGTCATTATGTGATTTATGTAATTTCAAACTGGAAACTATGTGAGCCTGATTTAAGATTCTGAACATAAGCTTAAAGCGATGTGACTCGAAATGTCAGGCTCATACATGCAAATGAACAGAAAGAAGTTAAGATTCAGGGAATGGCATGACACTCCCATGACACACAGGGAGACAGTCTGTGGGAACCACATCTATTGTTCCACCTTTGAGTCTGAGGGATGGAACTCAATGGTACCAGGCTCTGTGACAAGTTTCTTTTCCCACTGAGCCGTATCACTGGTCACTCAACTCTGGATTTTAACCACTTCTGTGAAGGCACTGCATGCCTAAGCTCTGTAGGTCTGACTTGGTCAATCTTCATTTTCTTGGGTATGGACTCCCTGTTTCCGCATTTGCATACAAGTCTCCCTCACACTGTTTTCAACTGCAGTTTCAAAAGACAGCATAGACGGGAAAGGTTGGGCATTACACATTTTACTCCTTTCCAACCCAAAATGTCATGAAGATTTGGGGTCCCTTGGTTCTGATGAGGTAATAAAAAGCAACTTTAGGTCCTATTATGTTAGCTTGTAAGCTGAAGTCATTTCTACCTGTCAGAAACTTTTACTGCTTCAGTGATAGAAACAGAGAAGTTTTAGGCTCAAGACCTAGGAATTTTCCCAAGGTTTAGCATGTGCTCGTTATCACGATTACTATGGTTTGCAACTCCACAGTGTACAGAATTACAGACAAGGCGATGAAAATTCCAAGTGAATGTACAGAGCAGAACCAGAGACATTCAGTCAGGTCTAGCTGCACGGTCCTGTCCTCAAAGCTCCTCAGGAGGCTGAAGGAGCACGATCTAAAGCTGATAGGCCTACCTGGACAGCAAAGTGAGTTTAAGGCCAACGTGGGCAGTTTGGCCAGCTCCTGTCATGAAATAAAAGGTTTTAAAAACTGGCAGATAGGGTCCTGGAACTATAGCTCAGAAGGGGAGTTCTTACATAATGAGAGTGAAGTCTTAGGTCTAGAACTCAGTACCCCTCATTCCACTAAAAGGATAAAGGATTTTTGACTGACTGAAGTTCCGTTACAAATAGTTCAATTTATCATTTCATTGTAATTTCACAGTAGTTTCCTGATAACATCAGAACTTTTAAGACACATCAATAAATTGACGTTAAGCATGTCAGGCAAGCAGAAAGTGATTTTTCCTTCTTCAGAAAGCCTTGTGTTAAATCTAGGGAAGAATTTAGTACAGCATTGAACAAAAGACTTGTGTTTTGGAACCTGGTTCTTATGAATCTATTCATATCTGTTGTGTAGTGTCCATCAAAACTTGGAGAAAGTATTTATCCAAGGAATTCCAGTTTTATTGTGGATAATATGACATAAGAGTACCCACAACATCAACCAGTTGAAAATTAAAACACATAATTGCTAGCAGCAGAGTTTAACATCTATAAAACACATTCTGCCAATATTAACTTCTATTATGGAGAGAATTTCCTACAGCCACCAAGATGGCTCATTTGAACAAAATAGAATTTTGCAGGCAAACCAATGTGTGCTGCACTATATTTCAAGTTAAAATTTAACAGTACATGTGATCCTTGTGACTTGATGACAATTATCAGAAAATAAGAACTAAGCCAAGACATCATGAGTATGTCTAAATTCCACACTGATGCATGAAAACACACATGATCAGCAGCACATGTGCCTCAATAAGATGTCACAAGTCTGACAGGATGTGAACTTCCCTATGCAAAAACAAATAGACTCAATACAGCTGGGACTGCCAGATCATAATTCTTCTTGTTTTAATTATTTTTATTGTTTGTTTCTTTCTCTAATGAGTGAGATAAAATTGTCACTAATCCTTTATGGGTTAAAATTAAGTGGAAATATACTCCATGTAGAACCAAGTAGGTCTAAGATAAAAACAATAATAAGGGGGAAAGTAAAACATATTTATTATTTTTCTTTAAACTTTGTTAAAATGACAGATGTTGAAATGACTTAAGGATGTGAGTGCCTTTCTGTGTGTCTAGTACAATGATGTAGTAGTCTCCAAGATAGCATGCAATGTGGCAGTTACTATGGTAACAAGATGTTTTTCATTGAAGAGCAGTTAAAATGATGGTGTATAAATAACATATGTATAGTATATTGTCTTTGAGTGAATGAACTTTCCCCTTGGACCATATGAACATGTTTTCTTCTTTTTAGAAACTCTTGTCTATTTTTGATGTGCATATGTATCTAATAGGCTAGTGATCAAGTTGCCTTCTTTGAAGCTGTACAGGGTCCAGATCTGCAGGGAGAGAAGAAAAGGTGACTCAGGATTGTGGATATGTGTGCTAGAAGAAGCTGATAGGTTGAATAGTGAAGTACTGGGTTAAAAACAAATCCACTTTACAAGTAAATCTTATACTCCAACTATCTTTGGAACTGTTGATGGTATATTCAATAAGGAAATGAGTCATTTACATAAAAACATATAGGTATAGCCAGTAAATGAAAACTTTACTAAATGAACAGTAGAGCCTTCAGAACACTGCCTTTCCAAGAAGTCTTGCTTTTAAGCAGAGATAATGACAGCTTAATTAACAGAAAGAATAGGCCATGGCATCAAGGTATCAAACACAGTTGGCATTAGTGTACAAATATAAACGACTGTTCTTATAAAATGTTATATAAATTATACTTAGCAATGCCAAAATTTGGATGTCATTTGTCCTACCAAACAGTACAATGATGGCTATTCATTTTAAAGTTAACTAACCAAGGTTTCTTAGCAGGAAATCATTGATTGAAATTTTAGATTGTAATATGAGAACATAGGAGTCTTATATATGTGAATTTGAAGTATGTATTTAATGGCACAATAAATAAATATTCTCAATGCTTTTGATTAAAGTGATCAAAACAAGAGATCCAAATTGTATGCATATATATGTATACCTCTACATATATGCTTGTATATAGAATTAATTACACCTATATTATATAGATGTACTAATATATATGCAATACATTTGTGTGTGTGTAGTGTTCATGTGCACATACACAGAGTATGTCATATGTTTAGATACATATTAAGTCTCTGACAATACTTAACTATATATAGCTATCTAAGTATGCTATAATGTAACTATGGTATTTTTGTATCTTCATATATAAATATATGCACATATACTTCATTCCTTGTCGACCACACAAAGATCCAGGCAAGTGATATGTGAGAACAGGACCTTAGAAGGGACTTTATTGGTGCAGGATTCTACCAAATTCTAGAAATTGGTTCTTCCATTGTGAGTCTTGTGCAAAGTGGAAGGATTAACAAGAAACAAAATGAAGGGTGAAAAATCTAACATAAAATTCCACTCTGTACTTGGGAACTGTCAAGAACTGTACACTTGTTGTCTACATCAGTGTGTAAGAAACAAGAACTGAGAAGAAAGGCTAGAAGAAGCAGCAAGAGCCCATAGATTCAACAGATTTCAAAACAGGCTGAAAACTCCTAGAAATGAAGCATGAGCTCCTAAGAGTATGGATTCATTTACTTGCTTTTTGGGACATCCTAAAAAATAAAACAATAGATACCAGCAATACAAGTAGAGAAATGAAATGCTTATTAATGATTCATGAATCAAGGAGGTTTTAAAGAAGCCTATTCACTAATTATTAAAATTGCAAATAAAGTAATATGGTGATCATTATAAACCCAGTAAAAATATTGAAGTGCATTCAATACTAACAGTGTGTTAGACAATATATTTGAAATACAAATTGTTCCATTTTAATAATTTAAAATGTAAGAGTGTCTAGAAATAGTCATTCCAGTGCAAACCATTAAAATATGGATTTTCCCCTAAGTTCGGTACAGCCAGTCAAAACTACTTAGATTTGTGATTTGCAGGGTGGTTGGGAAGAAAGTGGGTCCATGGGTGTGTTTGTCTTCAAGGTGAAAGGCCACAAGTTCATTCCTTAGTAGCACAAAATATAAGTAAATAAAATAGAATTTTCAGGTGAGACCAAACTATAAAGGATAATTATTTAGGAAAAAAAGATATTTCTGGGAAATAACAATGAATCTAGAAAGAAGAGATAGTTATCATGATTGAACACAAGGCTAAGTCATTAAGACATTGTACCAATACTGTGTTAAACAAATATTTGAAAGGAACAAAAGAGAAAGCTCTGAGCAGAACTGTGTGTTCATGAGACCCTGATTTATGACCATGCAGACCATCATAGAACAGAATGGCAAGAATGTGTTTTTTAATTTACTTTCTAATAAATTATCCAGAGACAATTGGTTACTCATAAAAAAAGAAATTGGATCCATAAGTCATATATTCACAAAAATCAATTCCAGGTAAATTAAAGACTTAAAAGTAAATGGCAAACTATAAAAATGTTAAAAGACAAACTGGAAAACATATTTATCACACATACAGTATATAGAGCATTAATACCGACAAGTCATTAAGAAAAAGAAAAATAACCCTAAGGAAATTTAGGGCAGAAGAAGAAACAGGTATTTCCAAGAAGACAAAGTAGGGCCGGTTCTTAATTATAGGAAAGAAAATATTCTACCTGGCTAGGATTCAGAGAAGTTTAAATCTAAACAGTATCTATATTTTTTACATATGTATGAGATCGGGAAACAAACTGAAAGTTATACAATGCCAGTATTGGATAGAATGTGCCTTAGCAGGATTTTTCATCTGTCCTTGGGTTGCATAATTGATACAACCATTTGTACTCAGTTTCAAACTGAGCATTTGTGTTTTCCTATCATCAGTAAACAGACTCAGTTTTGTGCCTTGGAGAGAGACATGTTAGGGATCACTTTATTCATAAATTCAGTAAAGCATTTGGGGGATTTTTTTGGTTCGTTTCTTCTAGTATGTACGGGTCTTTTGCCAATTCATATGGCTGTGCACCACACGGATGCCTGGAATGTGCAGAGGCAAGGAAAGGGTGTTGAGACCCCTGGAGCCCAAGTTAAAAATAGTTGTAGGCTTCTGTAGGGGTGCTGAGAACCAAGCCCAAATCTTCCGGAAGAGCAGAAAATGCCTTTAACTCCTCAGTCAACTCTGGCCTCCCAACTTAGTGCAGCTTAGAAAAATCTAGAGAGCAAAAGTGTCTGTCAAAAGTCAAGTATATGTGTGTTTATATATACCTGAAATACTGTAAAACAGAACATTTATGTGCTAGTAAAAAATTAAACTTTGGCTACAGATACCAATGCACATAAAATCAAAAGAGAAGTTCAAACTTGAGGTTACAAGCAACAATATAATTATATTTATATATGTCTCAATCCAAAAGAAGGAAATTCTATATTGTTAAGTGTTTAAAACATATGCGATAAATCTGAGAGTAAGGAGAATAGGATGATTTTAATAATATCCAGAAAAGAAAACTTGGCAGATGTTTGGGGAGTTCTATGTTACCAGCAATTCTCTGTTGCTTCAGAATGTCTGATGGCTAAATGGGAAAAAAATTTATTATTTTCTACATTATAGCACACATGTTTTATATGCTGCCAAACAGTATACATTTCACATGGATACATTTCACATAAAAATATGTTATTCAATGATTATTTTACATTCACACAAGTTAACAGATAGGCATATTATCTTCCATGCCATGGTTGTTAAATCAAATAAATAAGTTCTACCACAACTAAAAACTAAATATCTACTAAAGGTTGTAGATAAGCAGATAAGAAATAATACAATTCTATCAATAGATATTTGCTCATTTTAATTATTAGTAGAAAAGGGAAAGTCAAACTGATTTAGTTCTTAGTTGAAAAGAGATCTCTTACGTGTGAGACAGATCAGCGGAGCATAGGGAGTTTAAAGAGAAGGTAGGAGCCAATAGAAAATTTATTGTAACTCCATTTCATTTTATGTCAAATGTAGCCTAGCAAGAATAGGAATTTTAAAGAACTAAATGAAGTAAATAGTAGCCTGTTGTTTGCTATGGGATTTGACTAAATACTATAGAAGGAAAATATAAATATTAGATTTTAGGATTAGATTGGAAGCAAGATGGGAGAAACAGAGAACAGAGAAAGGAGGTTCCTCTTCCAGCCACTGTACTGCTGTTGACCCACCAATAAGGAAGAAGCTGTCACAGGGAATAAAATAGTCTGTACTTCATTTTTAGCTTGATATTATACCAACAGAATGGTGTGGTAAATGCCAAGTTGATTAGGTAGGAAGCATGTTTTAAATTAAACCTGGTTGAACCTCTTGAAAAGATGAAAGGGTTTTAAAGATTCCATTTAATTCCTATCTCATCAGAGGAGGAAAGGAGTTTCTCAATAAAATACAGGAAATTGTATGAAAGAAAAAAACAAGGCCTGGAAGCTGCAGTGCTAGACACGGTTCAGCAGAAATTGGTTCAGAGGGAAAGCAAGCCATCGCACCATGGAAAGGCTAGAAACCAACAAATGCTAACACAGTTGGCTGAAGAGGCAGTGATGTGAACTTTAAGAATTCTAATGCAAGATGCTGGCGAGGTTGTGGAGAAAGAGGAACACTCCTCCATTGCTGGTGGCATTGCAAGCTTGTACAACCACTCTGGAAATCAGT
>NC_034593.1:135221701-135303396 GCF_900095145.1 Mus pahari
CCCTTGGTCTTGCAAACTTTATATGACCCAGCACAGGGGAAGGCCAGGGCCAAGAAGTGGGAGCGGTTGGGTAGGGGAGCAGGGGCAGGGGGAGGGTATGGGGAACTTTTGGGATAGCATTTGAAATGTAAATAAAGAAAATAATAAAAAATAAAAAAATAAAAATAAATTTAAAAAAAAAAGAATTCTAATGCATATTAGCTGCCAAGAGACTTAAGAAGTGCTTTATGTTTCTAGAGAAAAATAATGCATGGTGAGGAATCTTGGCCTTCAAAGAGTTCAACTATGTCTACACAAAAGAGGGCTAGGCCCTCCAGTGCATCCATCGTCTTGAACAATTCTAGTGAGGATGATGTTGGAGGAGTATGAAGAACTTTCTGACCACCAGGAAGGTCAAACACCAGAATAGTTGTGTTCAATGTGGGGTTGCTTTCCCAAGGACTGTCTCCCAGCAGGCAAAGAAGGTGGACAGAGGACACAAGACACTCTGGATATCATAAGTTCTTCAACACCAGACTGAGCTTACTTCAAGATATGCATGAGAGCTTTCCCCTTATTTTTATGGTGTTAAATCATAACATGTCATTTTATAACAAAAGTTTAAATAAAGTAATCATGAGGAGAATTAATTATTATTGTTTGGACTTTATAGAAATGAAGATTGATTGTAAATATGGGTTATCTCTTAAACTACAGATAGCAAAATATGGTAACATACCAAAAACATATTAATAAAATTACATTTTTAAAGATTTATATAGTTTAGATATATTTTATTTGCATGAGTATTTTGCTTTCAGATATGTATGTGCCAGTGTGTGTGCCTGGTACCAGCAGGGATCAGAAGAGCGCACTGGACCATAGAACTGATGTTATAGATGGTTGTGAAAGCCATGTGAATACTTGGAACTAAACTGTCATGCTCCCTTAGCCATGGAGCCATCACTTTGACCCTCAAACCTATTTGCTTATGTGTTTGTGGATTTCTACATATATGCGATGCTTATGTACACACAAGTGCCAGAAGAGGGTATCAATCCTCTTAGAGCTATGGCTTGTCGTCTGGGTTTTGGAGTATGAACTTCAAGCCTCATGATGGTGTAGCTAGTTCTCTAAAATAATTTCCCACTTCCAGCCCACAAAGCATCCAAGATTACTGAATTAAACTGCTATAAAGGCCATTGAATAACTACAGTCAATGCTAGGGACCCAAGAAGGTGGCTGGATGACTTCCAACCTCCCTTAGGCTTAACAGTGTCTTCCCAAAGGGCGGTTCTGTCTTGTGATAATGTGCAAATCTGATGCTCAGGGATGTAGAAGAGAGATAACCCAAATTAACTTACATTGGTCCAGACCCTTTCCCAATATATTCACAATGTAAAGATCTTAGTGGCTGCCACAACAAATTACATTAAAAGACCTAATCCTTGAGCCACTAGACGTCCTTGTAGTGTTCAAGAAGTCAGCATCTAAAAGAATGTACAAATTGAACACATCACAGTGAGATCATGACCTACTCCCCATCTGCCCTGAAGGCAAATGTGTTTGTGTTTTCCTTGACAATAGTTATAAAAAAAAAAAATCATTTGGCTCTTTCATGCCCTATGGTGTGAGAGTTATCAATGACTTGGATGTCCAGAGAGCGAGGCTCTAATTTTCTCTCTTCAAATTGAACAGCGTTGCTTTATATTTTATCTTTAATTTCAGGAAAAAAAATGTGTTTGACTGGAGTCCTCTCCTATGATGTGTCTTTGAAAGACAACTGGTAGTATCATTCCTATGATGCCCTATATCAATATAGCTCTAAAGTCTCTGAGAACTGAGCTGGCAACTGTGTTTTGCATCTCCCAGTACCAGCTCCCAGCCCAGTACCACTTCATGCTACAGAAGAAAGAGTCTTAAACTGGTGGGTTGCAGGTATGTATAGGGTATGTAACTGGATGTGAGGTGTTGCAAAAATCATTGCCAATAAATAAAAATTTCAGAAGGAACAATGACTAGAACTTAAACAAGTAATGAGCCACATGTGTCTGCATTGCTTAACCAGGTTACGCTGTGCCATTTCACTGCATGCTTGGTTCAGAACACACACACACACACACACACACACACACACACACACACGCACACGCACACGCACGCACACGCACACGCACGCACACGCACACGCACGCACATGCACACGCACATACACGCGCACACACGCACACACGTGCACACACACACACACACACACACACACATACACACGCACGCACGCACTTTGTAATATGCCTGCCTCTCTTGCCTCACATGCCTCATAATGCCAACAAATGCAATCTGCAACACCTCTCCTCAGACAGGAGAATATGGCATACTTTGTATTGCAAAGTTTTTACTGGTCTTACAATTTCTACTCTTATAGCAATGTTTTAATTACATAAACAAACAATTATTTCAGAAAATGATTTGCAAATTTGTACATTTTAGGGGCCACATCGCATTAGACAATCCAGCGCGTCTACCTCATTAGTGTGCGCTTTTGCTTTTATTTTTGTATTGAAAATAAGGCAATTTACTGCGAGAATGTGTGTGTGTGTGTGTGTAAATGTGTATGTGTATGTGTGTGAATGTGTGTGTGTGAATGTGTGTGTGAATGTGTGTGTATGTGTGTGTGAATGTGTGTGTATGTGTGTGTGTTTGTGTGTGTGTGAATGTGTGTGTATGTGTGTGTGAATGTGTGTGTGAATGTGTGTGTATGTGTGTGTGTTTCTGTGTGTGTGTTTCTGTGTGTGTGTGATTGTGTGTGTGAATGTCTGTGTGTATGTGTGTGTGTGAATGTGTGTGAATATGTGTGTATGTGTGTGTGAATATGTGTGTATGTGTGTGTGTTTGTGTGTGTGTATGTGTGTTTGTATGTGTGTGTGTGTATGTGTGTGTGTGTATGTGTGTGTGTGTGTGTGTGTGTGTGTGTGTGTGTGTGTGTGTGTGTGTGTGTGTGTGTGTGTGTTCATTTACACAAACAGAGACCTGAGGACAATAGAGTGCTTTGCTCTCTCATTCTCTGACTTGTTCATTTGAGACAATTCACTGAAGTTGGATGATATTAGCAATTTCATGTAAGCTAGCTTCCCAGTAAACTCACAGGATCCTTCCTTCTCTGCAGCATTATACTGGGGTTACAGGCATGTATGACTGTGTCTGACTTTATAGGTGTGTATGACTGTGTCTGACTTCACAGGCATGTATTACTGTATCTGACTTTACAGGTGCGTATAACTGTGTCTGACTTCACAGGCACATATGACTGCGTCTGACTTCACAGGCGCGTATGACTGCGTCTGACCTTACAGGCGCGTATGACTGCGTCTGACTTCACAGGCGCGTGTGGCTGTGTCTGACCTTACAGGCGCGTATGACTGCGTCTGACCTTACTGGCGCGTATGGCTGTGTCTGACTTTACAGGCGCGTATGACTGTGTCTGACTTTACAGGCGCGTATGACTGTGTCTGACTTTACAGGCGTGTATGACTGTGTCTGACTTTACAGGTGTGTATGACTGTGTCTGACTTTACAGGCGTGTATGACTGTGTCTGACTTTATAGGCGTGTATGACTGTGTCTGACTTTACAGGCGTGTATGACTGTGTCTGACTTTACATTCCACAGCAGAGATTAAGAGGGAAGAAGCAGATTACATGGGGCCTCATAGATCATTGGAAATTGTTTTCCAGATTTTCTTTGTAACTCTTTGCACAAGGGAGTGTTATGATTCTGTATGATTCTGTTTAATAATAGGGCATAACATTTTTCTTTCTTTTTATTTATTTATTTTTTGTTTTGGTGTTTCATTTAGGCTTGAAATGGTTTGAGACCAAAGCTAAGAAAATACTTGAGTCTCCAATGTCAACTTTGAATACTGGTTTTGAATATAATTGGAATAATTTGCTTGAATTTATTAATTGAATTCTGTATCACAAACCTTGGAATTAAAACTTCCTTATTTAACATGCAAATCTATGCAGAAACATGCAAAACACTATTCATAAAGCAACTGAAACATACCTTCAGGCTTTCCTATAGGGGGTCAAAGCAGGAAGATGGGATGCAAGGAACATAAATTCTTTAAAGAGAGTTTTTGCTTGACCTAGTAGAGAAGATATATACTGAATGTAAGTCCGTAAACTGGCTAGTTAAGCCAAACATGGAATAAAGAAGATTTCGATTTAATTACACAAATTCCTACTGCGTACTTCTAAAGTATACTAATGAGCTAATAGCTAATATGTAAAGATGTCTAACTTCCACTATGGAAAAACTGTTCTGCATATATATGCCAAGGGTTTTTTGGCAGAGAACACTTCCATTTAACGAGAAATTAGCCTGCCCAATAGAAAAATCTAATTTAATCTTTGTTTAATGTCATCAAGAAAGGATGAGTGGACGAGTGTAGCATTTGGAAGTAGTTAGAGCTTATGTATTGACATTATCATCAAGGCTAAGTTAATCGTTACATTTCTATAATATGCATTATTTCAAGATCCTGCTAATAACCAAAATATTACTAGCATTATTATTAGGGGCTCAGACTGTTGCACTATAAACCCAAAACTCATTGATATCATATCTAACATTCCACCCAGTGCACAGCTAGAGACATAGGCCATAGAGACAAGGGCCATAGGACCATCGTTTGTGTATGGGTTCAGAGAGAACCTTTAAATTCAGTCAGTATCAATTTTTCCATGCACAGTTGAAGAAAAGGTCTCACCTTGGGAGTGATCACCTAGTGGAATGTGAAATCAAGCAGATTTTTTTCTTAAACAGATGTAATGGTTTCATCTCTAAATACCCATTCAGCTTCAAATCTGTTCAAAAAAAATAAACAGTTCCCTTTAAAATTGGTTTCTATACCATAGGGCTAACTCTGAAATATTCTCTTTCCTCTAAGCTTGACCAGTCTAGTTCAGATTCAAGTCTGTGTAACAGGAACCATTTCCCAAGATGCACAGGCTATCTATATTTGTGCATGCTAGTTAGGTCTACACACTATTTTCTTGGTGTATGTTTTTAGCTTATATAAGAAAGGCCATATGACCTTATATCCCATTTAAAAAACATTTCCCAAATCAATGTTCAAGGTCACAGGAGAGAGATATGCAACTTTTAAATAATAACTAGCATCTATGTATAAATTTCTCAAAATAGGATAATTTCATACAGGAAAGACCTGTGTTCTTTATCTTCTCTAGCTGTTATTATCAAGAGAAAACTTAAAGAACAAGAGAAAAAGAGGATAGCAATGACCTCCGTTATGTCCCCACGCGCCACGCACCCAGGCCTCATTGCTCAACTGCGATCAACGCTGATGGTCACGGTTATAAGGTGCTGATGGCTTTAAAATGCCATGAGTTATAACCCAGAAACAACATGAACCAGAAAAAGCAGCAAAGTTGACCCGACAAAGAGATATAAAATTAGCAATGGCCCAGAGATAACTTCATGCCAGTTGCTAAGGGCAACCTACAACTGATGGATAATGTAATAACGCACGTTAAGCCACACTTACACTAAATAAGTTCACAACATCATTAATATCTGTAACAGCAGGGGCACCATGCTGACTGAGGCAAGCATAGGTGTTGATGATGACTGTACCTCTGGGAAAGACCTAGCCACATAATGACCTGCTAGGATGCATAGAGGAGGGGTAAGGACTGTGAATTCAGCAGCGTTTGTCCTGCCTTTTAACACACAGCCGCTCCAACTCCATTCCTCTCCACTGACTGGTGCTTTACTTCATGCGTGCTTCCACTGAAGGTAGCAAAAAATACGTCTATTTCTACAATCTTATGGTAGACTCTCAAATCAGGAAGTCTTAATTTCTTGCAGGAACTGATCACACCTCCCCACACAAGGACCACGTCTCTAGTTCACCTACTCTTAGTTTTACTTCCCTTTCATTCAAAATGTCTAAAAAAAAAAAATAATAACTTCATTCACAAAACCTTACCTGTTTGCTTTAAATGGCATAAACTGTGTGATGAATTACGTATACATTGTCT
The DNA here is from genome assembly GCF_900095145.1 of Mus pahari. NCBI lineage: Eukaryota > Metazoa > Chordata > Mammalia > Rodentia > Muridae > Mus > Mus pahari. The sequence continues at coordinate 135,227,745 of NC_034593.1, forward strand.
ATACATGAAATATAGCTATAGAAAAACATCAGGATGGCTACCAGGAGTCCTTTTGAAATTTCTACATTTTGTTTCTAGGTTGCTGGCAGTAGGGCTAACTAAGCATTTGGTACAACAGGTCAGTGCTGAAGCTGCCCTCTCCATTAGATATCTTTACAACAATCTCATTAGGGAGCATTTGATAAGAATGTGAGAAATGGGAACAACAATATGAACTAATCAGTACCCCCAGAGCTAGAGTGTCTCTAGCTGCATGTGTAGCAGAAGATGGTCTAGTCAGCCATCGTTGGGAAGAGAGGCCCCTTGGTCTTGCAAACTTTATATGCTCCAGTACAGGGGAACGCCAGGGCCAAGAAGTGGGAGCAGCATGGGGGGAGGGTTCAGGGGACATTGGGGATAGCATTTGAAATGTAAATGAAGAAAATATCTAATAAAATAATTTTTAAAAAAGAATGTGAGAAATGATGCAAAGCAGATAGAGTCCTTCTGATTAATACCCTCACCAGAAGGGATGATTCGAACAGGGACACTTCACTGCCCATGTCAGGCAGATTCCATAGTGGGGAACAAAGTCAGTCTAGGTGTGACATGCTAGTCTCCTCCGTTGAAACTCTATTATGTAGCAGTTCAGTATTTACAGAGTTGAATTGACAAAAGTGATATCACAAAGCCAGAAAGAGAAAACTTAAAGTCCTTCAGCATCACAGAGCCAAGCCTCTCTTTGTATTTGAAAATGTAAATAGCTTGTCCAAAGTCAGATACCCGGGGTTAGACAGTTCCTGGGGCCTTCAGTATTCTCACTAAACAATAAACCTTCAACACCCGTACCTCTTTCCTTTTGAGACTTCCAGAATACCATTTGCCTTGGGTTCAAGTTTTCGGCACTGGAATCAAAGTTCTCTCACGTTGGGCAAATCATTTATTCTCTCCCACCATTTTTTTTTCTCATCTACAAAACTAAATGAATAAAATGACCAAATTCACTGGGCCACTAGAATGACTGTGAATATGTAATGTAGCAATATTGTCAGACTGTTTCCATCTGCCAGCTCCCAATAGTGACATGGGGACTTTTTTTTATTTATGAAAGCTTAGGCCTTACAGCCTAGGCTTGTTCGCAATCAACTTAATTAGCCCCATCTACACATGGTCTCACTATGTTCCAGTTTGTCTGACTTCCTCCATGTCTGGCTGGTGAGTTGTGTGCATCTCAATTCTTCCCACAGTTCCTCTCTCTGTCTGGATGTCCCACCCTCCCATTCCTCTCCTGCTATAGGTCATCAGCTCCTTATTAAACCAATTAGAAGGTGATCAAAAGGAATGTTCACAAAATATGATGCAATACAATTGGAATTGCAATACAAGAGTCGGTCCTATATTCAGCTCTCTGCCTGCTGGTGGAGGAATCAAGGTAGGGATAATACAAAGACAACCGTTACACAGTGAGCAAGAAGATTATCCCAGCACAGCAATAACTGTAAAGTAGTAGTGACAGGTTGGCCGACGATGGTTGTCTCATGAATTTATGCTGTCCTTCAGGGAGTGGCAGAGAGTGGGCAGGAGAGGTTAGCACTAGAGGAACAGGCTCTTCTTGTCTGTCCCTCTCTCCAGTAACCCCCACCCCATCCTTCTTTATTTCTGTCTTCACGGCTCGGCTCCAAGAATGTAAAGTTCACTAAAGCTGAGATGTAGTTCTGGTCACTGTAGTAAACACAATTGCTAAGATAATGTCAGGCCTACAGTATGCCCTTGGGAAGCACCTACAGAATAAATACAGTAAGAGGAATCCCCATGACTCTTGAAAAGCAAACATTTTTTTTTCTCCATTTTGAATTTTGATTTCTCAAGCTGTACTAAAATCTGTATGGCTTCTTTCTTTCCCACTCTAATCTCCAAATAAAGGCTGTGGATACCTTTCCTTTACAGTTCCCAAGAAACTGGCCCCTAAACTGCCCTGTGTTCTGTGTGTGCAGGAAGGTGCTGGAAAGTTTTCCACGGCAGCCTGAAGACCTGTAATGGCCCATTTGGAGTAAAAAATGTTTTCATATTCTAAATGAACGTCATCGTATATTTTAAGGCCAGCATTTGAGCCTCAAGTTTAAGGTGAGCCATGTATTTTACTATATTTCAGTATCCAGTTCTTTACAATGATAATTTTAAGCCCTATTTGTTGCAGCTACCCTAGGTGCGACAACAGACACATAGTAAACGCCCTGATAATACATTTTAATAGCTGCATACCTAATATAGTGAAATTTTATTGGTTTTTCTTTGAAGTCTGTGAGTGTTCAACATTATTATCGATCATCATGGAGAGGAAACTTCATTTTGATATGACAATAGAATATGGCTTCCAATCTGCTCGTATCTAAGACTTCTGGTTAAGGTAGGTACAAGTAATCAGATAGGTCCTACATTAGCAGGGCCAAGATGAAGCATTAGCAAACGAGTCTTCCTGACATTCTCTCATGCCCACAAGGATGAGAGGCTGTGGTTTCTACTCATCTGAGATTCTAATTGAATATAAACAGTATGGGACTGCATATCTAGGTCATTCCTCATGATGTTTGCCTCTACCTGCCAAGCTGCTCTTCTCCCCTACTAAACTTGTCTACTTGCCTTTGGACCACGGAAACCCTGACCATCATCAAAAACAGGCCATGGTTGCATCTCTGTACCTTATCTGCAGCGGAGTAAAGCAATGATGTTATCTATCTCCTTAAGGATAAATGACAGTGGAAGGAGAATGAATGGGTACTGTGGAAACGTTGCTTCACAGTAGAAATTATTTTGATCTACAGAAGATTATAATGAGACCATCTATTATATCAGTTTGTCCACTGATTCGCTTAATATTAACATGAGCTCCACTGTAAATTACCTTAACACTCATTTTATAAATCTCCATCTGAGTACTATTCAGAGTCCTGCACCTGATTTGCCTTCCAGTATCGTTCGAGTCTTTAATCAGTCTGTTAATACAGGTGCCTCAGACTTTTAGCTTCAGCCAATTACTTATAAGAAAGTTGGTAGACTGCCTCACTTAAGACTGAATAATGGTGCCAGGGCAGATACTTAAATCTAAAGCTTCTTAAGCCAGCTGCTTCATTAAGAGGTAAGTGTGAAACTGAGATTTCTAAGAGCATTCTTTTCTGGAGGTCTTCCATCAACTGGGATATACGCCAGAGTAATACCCTCATAAAGGAAGAAATACAGCAGACTAGACACAATGTAGGGAAGAAAGAAAAGACACTCATCTGAGGTTATTTTCTACAATCCAAGTGAATCTCTTGGTAGCCACCCAAAACTAAGCCGATATACACACGCTTCAGAAAAGGAGGGATTAAGAGACTGCAAGAAGGGATACGAGGACCATATGAACCCCGCTTTGCAGAGGGGAGGAGGAAGTGGCTATATGAACCCAGATTTGTGAGGGGAGAAGAGAATGGCCAAGAACATGGCACCCATGACAACAGATAAAGAGAAGTCAGAACATACAATGAATATGAACTTACTACTTGTTTTCAGATAACTCATATTAAAAAATAGACAGAACACATCACTGTGCTGTGAGTCTAACATAAGGCTGGACATCATAGGCAGTCCAGATGGAGATCAAACAGATGAAGAAGAAGCAGCAGCTCATGAATAGGAGATGGGATGCATTCATGAGCTGGAGAGACACACACTAACAGAATACATGTGCTCCTATTCAGAGAACAGAGGGCAGAGTGTGGTCAGCTCTTAAAGGCTTTTGCTTACAGGCTGGCTAAAGGGGTTTCACTGTGCTTAATTGGTTGCTTAGGACACAGTTGTGGTACACTGTAAGAATTAGCATTTATTAACGGAAACAGCTGGATCACTTGGTAGAAAGTACTCTAAATACACCAAGCAAATCTGTTTGAAATACTATATAAACAACTTTCCTCACGACCTCGTTTCTTTGTTTCTTGAGTTCACACATTCATTGAAATATGGGATGATAAATGGCCATCTAAACTGTATCTTAATTTTGCATGTTTCATATTTGTCTTCCCTGTTACAAAGGATGTGAATAAAACTGGAAATTGTATTTCTGTAAGGGTTCCATTCATTCTAACAGTTGCTAATACTGCTCAACAGATCAAACAATATTTTTCTATTTATTAAATATAGGAAATAAATTTATTACAAAGTCTGCTGGAATGAGGATTGTCATTTCCAATTAATACATAGCTCATAAGAATATAACTTATTGGTAAAATGTTACTGGAATCATTAATAATCTGATTCTTTTGTTTGCTTTAAAAATGTATGTGCTGAGAAAAAAAATGTCCTATAAATAAATAGATGTGACTTGAAGGAGTTTTGTCATGGCAACATCACTCAACGCTTTGAACATTTTCTGAGGTACATGTCAAAAATTACATCGTGGTCTATTATTATTTTAATGATCAGTCAGCTGACAACTCAATTAGGTCTTTCTTTGATTTTGTTGAGTGCAATAAATGATTCAATAGATGCTTGTTATGCAGGCTTCAGAGTCACTCACTTTGAGAAAAGTGCTTGCTAACCTGGATGAAAATTTCTTAGACCAGTTCTTATACTCAGATGCTTTTTCTGTTCTAACAATTGCAATAAGAATAAAATAAAATCTTTAAAACCTTACCCTCGTGACACCAGAACTAAGCATGGTGCCACATTTCTGTAATCCCAGCAGAGAGAAGACAGCAGTCCCTGGGCTGTGCTGACCAGTAAGTCTACCTAAAGAAGGGACTGGCTACTGCTTTAGTGAGAGACCCTGTGTCAAAAGCAACATGCAGAATGATTAAGAAAGACACTTAGGATTCACCTCTGACTTCCACACACATGTTTGCACACATATACACATACATGCACTGGCACACACACACTCATCCACACACATGAATGGATGAATGAATAAATAAATGAATGAACGAATAAATAAAATCTCCTGCCAGCAGAAAAAGAAAAAAACATATTTCTCTGATGCCTTAAGTTCAGCTTGGGATTGTAACTATTCTACAACCTGAAAAGTGTGTACACATAAGCATTATTTATAATAATGTATTGGTTTGCTATGTACATAGAGCGGTAATGGTTTCTTTTCCAAAGAGCGAGATGGCTCTTCTTTCTAGTATAATCTCACATCTACAAGGAAAATATAGGCTATTAAAATTTTAAGAGCTTAGGTTCACCTGAACGTGTGTGTATGTGTGTGTGTGTGTGTGTGTGTGTGTGTGTGATTCTAAGTGTGAGTTCTTGATTGGGAATGTGTTTGCTTGTTTACATGCATGTGCTGTGGCTGGATTTAGATTATGAAATACGCAAGCTATTGCATTGCTAAGAAATAGAAAAAAGATTCTGTGTTGATAATCTTTCTTTTTTTTCTTATCACACCTTTTTCACTGTTACTTCAACTTGCAGACTCTGACTGTACAAACTAGAAATAAAAAATAAAAAGGTAATGTCTAGTACTAGCAATAGACTTTAGCCAAATGATTCTCAAGAATTGTTAAAGGCAAGTGTCCTTTGACAACCCATTCCTTAGTTATCATTTCTTTATTGTAATAAAACAATATGACCAAAAGGCATTTGGAGGAGGAAACTATTCCATCTTACACTTTTGGGTAACAGTCCATCCCTGGGGGAAGTCGAGGTAGGCACAAAGCAGAAGCCAAGATGGAACACTGATTACTGCCTTGTTGACCAGGGTTTGCCCAGCTTGCTTTTGGATGTGACACAGGACTTCATGCCCAGGGGAGTCACTGCCCCCCAGTGACCTGGGACATACAACCTCAGTCATTAATAATACTAGAAAAAAATTCACTACAGAATTTCCTCAGAAAAATCTTATAGAGGCATCTTCTCAATCGAGGGTCTTCCCAGAATGACTCTGGCTCGTGAAGAGTTGACGGAGAGCTACCCACCACAACACCAGAGCTTTATGCAAATAGAAGTGCAAAGCAGAATCCCAGATACTTGGAATCAGTGCCTGGGACCTGTCCCATGCAACGTGCTACTGAAACTTGGACTGCTGTTCAGGTGAGGTGACAAGAGGCATGGCTCAAAGAAGGCCACACTTCAAACATGATCATTTCCCAAGAGTCTCTGGAGCAGAGTGTTCTCAGCACAGTCTGACAGGCCTGGAAAAAAAAACAAATAAACAAACAACAACATCAACAAACAATTAAAGAAAAACAATCTGATTATTTCACTATTGGGGTTGCAACCATACAAAATTATAAGATTTTATAGTCTGGGAAAAGGACTTTTAACATCCTTTTATGAGTCTGTGAGTCTGAAAACAGTGAGTATCAAAGAGAATTGGGAGAGATGCCTAGCCAATTTCTTGCAAAGTCACCCAAGAATGATTGGTAGTGTTATTGCCAATGATAACAGCGTATTATCCAAGGAACATAAGGAAGCAAGATCATGAAACACTGATTTTTTTTTCTTTGTAATTAGCAATAATACTTGAGGCTACATGCTTGTTTTCATTTGCTGTGAATGACATCATGTTTTGTGGGCTATTAAAAGTTTGCAGCCAGGTTTTATTAAATGTGAAGAGTGACTATGTTAGTTAAATTTATTCTTCATGGCTCAAACCAAATTATCTTTGGTTTTCTACTGTTGCTAACAAAGGACTAAAAGCTTTAGTGGCTCATAACAATGTGGATTGATTGGTTCACAGTGTTGTTGGGTCAAGAATCTAGCTGAGGGTTAGTTGCATCTTCCAGGAGGCTTCAAGACTGCATAGTATATCACTGGTTCTGTGATCTCACCTTAAGCTTGGGGCTCTCTCCTAATGTCATGGATTTTTTAGTGGAGTTCATTGCCTGGGTGTAGTGTTTGTACAACTGTGAGCCCCTCCTTCTTGCTAGTTTTCCACTCGTACTGCCTGCACTGCTTAGAGGCTAACTTTCCGGCTAACTCCAAGGCTACTCACTTTCTTGAGGTTCAGTAGGATAGAATATTAAAGAGATCACTTGATTGGGTCAAGCCCACACACATTAATTTAATCTTTGGTTCACTAAAAAATGAAGCGAGTTGTGGGTGGGGATTATCATCAATCACTGACAGTACACTCAGCAGAGAAAAGAAGACAGGACATGCACTGGCTCAGCCATTTCTAGGCTCATTTAGCTTCCACCTGCCACAGTGTGCGTGTGTGTGTGTGTGTGTGTGTGTGTGTGTGTGTGTGTGTGTGCAGATATGGGAGCAAATGTATTCTCCTGCATGTGGAGTCTGAAGAATAATCTCTGGCTCAGACACAATCCACTTTTTCTTATGAGTAAGCATCTCTTGCTGTCATGGAGTTCACCAAGTTATATTGATTGAAGCCCAGTGAACCTAGGAAATACGCCAATCTCTGCCATCCCAGCACAGACGTTCCAAGCATGCCAGTCTGCACTGGTTTAACTGTGAGGGGTTTGGGGCATGGAACTTAGACCCTCTTGTTTGCACAGCAAGTATTTCATCAAATATGCTACCTCATTAGCTCCTCTACCTGCCACCAGGGTTAGGAATTGATTTTACACATCATATTTTCTCAGTGTTCATGAGAATAATAGTAAATATCTCAGAAGACCATATGTTTTAAATACTTTATTGACTTGACATATATCATAGTAACCAGTAAATTATGCCATTATGTATTTGATATAAGTTTTGAGATTAGTATAACCATCATAATAACAACTGAACATATCAATACAAAAATAAAACTGACCAACACTTAGTATATAGTTTGTATGAAATCAAACATGTGAGTGGAATGCAAAATTTTACTGATGCATTTCCAGTTTTCTTCATGACTGCATAAATTCTGTATTATTTAGATGGCTCTTAATATATGTAATCTGAGCAGAAATATCTTTTTACCATTAAGAATGCATGCATGGCCAGCACTTAGTAGTCTTTGTTTGTGTACATGTTTATCTAAGGCAAATGATAAATATGAATATGGAAATTTAAAGACAAAGAAAATGAAAAAAGAAAAAAACTGTTTAACCTGGAGGACTGTGTCCTTACAGAATGAGTAACACAAGCTTTGATTTGGTGTGAATTGACAAGTTTTTGTCCTTTCATCTTAAAAATGTTTACAAGTGGAAAGAAAGAAAGAAAGAAAGAAAGAAAGAAAGAAAGAAAGAAAGAAAGAAAGAAAGAAAGAAGAGGAAGGAAGAAAGGGAGAGAAAGAGAAAGCACTGAAATTAATTTTATCAGGAGTTAAAATTAATTGTTTTCCATTTCAGTGTATTTTATTGCCCTGTCACCTGCTCAAATAACACCAAGATGACTGTCATTTTTAATGACTTCACCTATGGAATAAAACACAGTAACACTCATCCTACGACTCACACACTTTGTGATCCGCTGGGGTCGATTCCACAACAACAATCTGTAAAGTCAGCGCCCTGTTGCAAGGCATTTTCCTGAGAAAGGCAGGAGGGGAGATGTAGTCACTTGTTCTCTCCAAACAAACGGGAGAAAATAATTAGTATTTTTAAAAGTTGGAAAGTAGTGATGTTGGAAGAGAATAAAAGAACCTGATGTCACCTGGAATGTTCAAGTCATTCATTTTAGTGTTCTGGAAAGATGTGGTTTCTGCATGTGATTTATTGAATAACTTAAGCTGGTTTAACGCACTGTTCCTACTCACAGAGGCATATGAAAGTTTTATATAAAAGTTTGCTACTGTGGCCACTGGTAAAATGCTACCTCTTCCTGCTCTAACTTAATGATATTGGAAATTTTCTTCAGTAACTTTACTTCTCAATTGAAAGGAAGACATATTTTAGAATCTATTTTTTGTTACCCCTTTAAACTAAGTGTTCCTTTCTAATACAAAACAGCACTCAGTGATCCATGCAGATTTCCATTTATAATATTAATAGAAGACATGTTCCATGCTAATCCACCTCATTAATATTAAAGGAAGAACTCCAAGACTGGTGAGCACTTAATCATTCGCAATTAGCACCTAACTGTTAATTCTATGGAGGGCTCTTAGGCAAAGCAGCAGAAGTGGCTCTCATTTGCTAAACATTAGTTGATTTAACTTAGAGTATTTAATTCTGAGAAAATTCAGCAATTAGAACAATCCAAGTAGCTAGACAAGTTTAATTGATCAGTGAAAAATAAAAGTCACCAACTGAGAGCAACCACACATGGACATTTTCAAAATGTCCATGGCCCAGCCATCTGGCTCATTTACTGTGTGGGGTTCTGTGTCTTTCTAGGCCAATCAATTTGGCATTCATGCTGAGGTGAACCAATGTCCAGTTCAGCCTACCTCAACACAGATCCCAACATTCAATTAGCAGAATGGGAAGGTTGTCTGGTTCAACTCCAACTGAAGCAGCTTGATTTCTCAGTGTCAACTCAACCCTGAAAAGGAAACATTGTGAAGTTCCTTCCTTAGGGAGGAAGCAGTCCTTGACTGAACATAAGTCTTTTATGCGGAGGACTTGAAGGACTTTTGTGACCAACTTCACAGGGTAGCCCAGCCTCTCTGCTTTCAATACACCTGTAGTCTGCTACGCAGTAGTCTCTCTTTCCTAGCTCTGAAGGCTGCCTCCTCTATGCCAGATCTTTCTATCAGTTCTTCTTCTCCTTCTTTTGAAACTTCAGCAGCTACAGAATAAGTGCTGAACGACTGTTATAAGGCCCTGAAGGGGCAGTGCTCACAAGTCAGATGCGCTTAAATAAAAGAGATTTCTATCTACTCACCCTAGATCATTGACCTAATTCTTAAAGCTGTTTCCAGCGCCATTTTTTTTTTTTTTTTTTTGGAAGAAGAAAGTGATTTTTTTTTTTTTTTTTTTCTTTATTTACATTTCAAATGCTATCCCGAAAGTTGGTTGCATTTTGGAGCTAAAATAAGAATGGTCTTAGTATTTTTTTTTTTTTTTTTTGGAAGAAGAAAGGCTGAGATTGGCAGAAGCCCTTACAGAGCAGCAGGACTCTGTGAAATGAGCTGAAGGCAGACCTGTCCATCTCTTCTGCTCATGTCATTTACTCAATTAGTAATGATAGAGTGCCCCCAGGACACACCACACCAAATGGTGACTACGACAACCTTTACCATCAGTTCTACTGCCAAGTTTTGCAAATTAACCAGATTTAACTGAGCACAATTTTGACAGTTTCTAATTACTGGAATGAGGTGGGGTTTTTTTTGTTTGTTTGTTTTTGTTTTTTAAGAAAATATATCCCTTTATATAAAATGAACAAGAAACTTTCTTCTGCTATCCCACCATGGTCTGCTTCTCATTGTATGAGTGCTGTCAGCTCTTGCTGTGTTCCTCACTGCTCTGGTAGCTGCAGTCCCACTGCCCTTCAATGTACCGTTCCGCAGGAGCTTGACTTGACTTCTATTCACATTTGACAACAAGCCCATCTGTTACCTTTGCCAAATGTTAGCCTTATTTCCCAGCAGCTCTCCAGATGTGTGCGGGCACTACAGCTGTGTAGCCTTTACATTTACCATGGAGGAGAAATCTGTTTCTAGCCTCCAGCCTTTCAATAAGCCCTAATCCTACCCAGATGTATTTAAGTGCTTTAACCTTTAAGGGTTTGGATGAAAGAACATGGGTAAAGCAAAGAATCATCACGTTAGATACATACCAGCCATGAGGTTGCCTCCTGGCATAGAACTCTCCAGAAACCACATTCTATGTGAGGCTTGCTGGAGAACTACATACATACACAAAAGATTGAGTAGTTAGTAGCTGTTATCTTAAAATAATCTCTCTGACTAGTAAACAATAAAGACCAAATTTGAAAGTTACAGAATCCAATGGAAAAATCCTTGGGAGTTGATGAGGGGAAGCACTGAGAAAGCCCACCATTCAGATCAATGGTGCAGCAGAGTCAACTCTGCGTGGACTCTGCCTATGAGTTTGCCAAGCTAAAATACTGCTGCTTCCAGAACAGTTTCCTCACCTGTGAATTAGTATCATAATGATATCCTCATCTTTGGGTTCTGTAAGGGCTGTCAACACCCATGATCGTATTCCTGTATGTGCCTAGACACACCTCAAACCCAGACAGGTTAAAAAGGGTTAACCCTGTAGTTATTTTAGTCAAACAATTAGTTAGATGTCTTCCCATGTTATTTTCTTCAACAAATCATAAGCCTGAGAAACTTTTCTCTTTGAAAAAAAAAAAAAAGATAGAAAATAGTTGAGTTTTAACTCCCTTTACCCCATGCAGTGAGTTTAACAACAACAACAAAACTATAACAAAGAAGTAATTAAATATAGAAAAAGTCATTACATGTCACTATGTAGGAAAGTTGGACATGTGGGATTAAGATGAATACTGTCATGAACCTGAAAAATGTAGGGGTTAAAGATTATGGAAGGGTTGGAGAGAAGAAATGATGTTTTATAATCTAAAAAAAATGTAAGTCATAATTAAATTTTTAAGTACACAAAAAATAACATTCTCCTTTTCAGGAAACCCTGACCAGAACATTGACATGAGGGTATTTATTCAAATTCTGGTGTATCTGTTATCTCAAAAGATTCACGGTTTTATAACTAACTCAGTGTGTCCCATGCTTAGCTTGTCAACGTGACTAGATTCAGGACCATTGTGAAAACACACCTATTTGTCTGTGAGGCTCTTTCCAAGAAGTTCAACTGAAGAGGGAAGATCCACCCAGATTGTAGGCAGCGCCATCCCATAGGCTTAAGTATTAGTCTGACAAAACGAAGGAGGTGAGCTAAGCCCCGCTTTCAGGTCTCAGTGACCTCTGACTGGGGGAGCAGTGTGCTCCTCTTTCCCCCTGGGAAAGCTGCCTCTTCCTCTGCTGCCACAGTTAAAGGTGCTCTCAGCAACGTGCCCTCCCTACCATGACTGAACCACTGTATGCTTCAAACTGTGAGCTAAAATAGTTCCTTCCTTGCTTATATTTGTCAACTATTTTTTCACAGCAGGGTTAAAAGGGAAACGAATACAGAAAACGCAATGCTTGTGTAGAAAAATGTTGACAAGTATGAGGTCTTTCTCCTTGGTAACATTTTTTGATCAACCAGAGTGTCAGTGAATACAAGTCTTAGATGTAGAATTTCAAATTCAAACATGACTAAAATAATCTATGCCAGAGAAGCAAATTGCATACTTTTCTGATAGGTTAGTTTCTTAATCCACAAAATGGGGACTAAGGCCTATGTTGTCAAGATTATTTTAACAGAACAATTATTCTCTACATGCCCAGCTAGCTTTTGAAGTATAATGGCATTGGTGAAAGGACAACTATAAACAATATTCATAATAGCTTTATAGGTTTTCTAGTATAATAAATCACCTGGATTGGGTTAAACTTCATCTAACCCCAAAAGATTACGTTGGTCAGAAGTCCAGGCATAAAGCAGATGAGTTCTTTGCGAAAGTACACATGTGAGATGGGCTGTGTTCTCATATGGACCTCAGGTCCACTTCTGAAATCAAGGAGGGCTATGGAAGAATTCATGTCCTCGTAGCTACAGGTCTGGGGATCTCCACTTCCTTGCTAGCCCAACTTGGAGCTACTTCGGGATCTTAAACACTACCTATATTAGACTACCGATGTATCCTTACCTTAGCATTCACAAATCTTTGGCTTTGAACCTCAACATCAAATGAAGAAACAAGATGACTAGCCACGTTCTTACACAGGCATCCTCTATCTTCACGGGCTGCAATGCAGTCATCTTGCACTGAATCGTCCTTACACCATTCCTGTAAAAACAGGCTGACATTTGATTCTATAATAGGTTTCACTGGCTTTGACTAAGTACCAGCATCATTTCCTTTTTGAATTTAACTGACTTGGGAACTCAATCATACCTGTAAAACTCTCTAGATTAGTAAAAAAAAAAAAAAAAAAGTAACAGGAGAATATATGTTTCCAGTGGAGATGAAGAATCTGGAGGTATTTCTTAGAATTTTGCCTCCCACTATCATCCAGAGATGAATATCTCTATTTTTAATTTTTGAAGAATTAATTTCCAGAGGCACTCAGGTCTATTTTCATGCAATGTCTGGCAATACTTTATTGACTTAATAATGTAAATTATTTTACATGTAAATGTGGACAAGTCTACAGTGCTGAAATACAAGCAAGGAGGAAACCTGCTAAAGAGTTGAGACAATTTCCTCAGAAGTCTGTCCTGTTTGTGTTGAATCATTCACAGAGACTCTAACCCACTGTGTCAAAGACTGGTCCGTGCTGCTTCTGTATCTGCAAATATACACTAAAAGAAGGTTTCTTTTTAGGAAAACATTTCTCAGATTCACAGATACCAACTTGGAAGCTCTCTTGCTCACGAGAAGGTGTTTAACACCATCCCTGGCATCTGTTTATTTAATCTTCACAGTTTCTAAACCCTCTGCCTCCAAACCATGGCTGACAAAATATTTATCCTAGGATGGACCAGCATCCCCTCTAATTCTAAGACAGACTGCTGTACTAGGATCATTTTCCTCCAGTCAAGATACCCTACTTCAGACACAAGAGTTGAATCCTCCCTTACCTCTTCTTGCTTCTCTATTGGCTTGAAGGCAGGTATGATGCCTACCACCAACACAGACATCAGAGAACAACCTTTGGTAGCCAAATGTTGAAATACTAAAGGGATTCTATTCCTTGACTGCAAGACCTGGAACACTTCCACCTCCACCTTATGTATAAGAGAAAGATGAATCCCTGTCTTGTTTCTATCACCACATTTGCCTGTTCCTCTGGTATACCAAGTGCATTTTTTATCCTAATGCACAGTTCCTGAGAAAGTTGCTTTGGCAGAGTTGGTAAATTTTACACACACTGCCTGTTGCCTTAGAATCCTTCTGTTTCCCCTTTGTTATCCAGAACACGCTTTTTGTGATGTAGCCTGTCCCCAAAGAAACTGTTCTTGCCCTGAAAATCAGCGCTTGATTCTTCAGTAAATTCTTTGGTGCTGTTCTAACAACCCAAATGGAAGTTTCTGTTGTAAACATTTGTTTCACGAGCAAACACATATGAATCAAAATGTTTCTTTTCATTGTTGTGGGCCAATATGCATTTGCTTTCAGGCCTTTAGGGACTGCTGAACAGCTTTTGTGAATGTTTCTACAGGCAGCTGGCCACTCGAGTCTCGCCCATTGCCCAGGAGTTTCCATTGTTCAGACACTCCTCAGGGACATGTTACCTGTCTGGTAAAAATGAGTGAATGACAAAACTACCCTGCACCTAAAGCAGTTAAGACTCCTATGAATGCATGAAAGAATGCATGTATGCTTTTGTGTGTGTGTGTGTGTGTGTGTGTGTGTGTGTGTGTTTGAATATGTGTGTATATCATTAGCTCATATAGTCTAGAGGTAGTTAGTTAGGAGTGTTCCTTGCTGGTTTTTCCACTTCATTTCTGGAGACTAGGTCTCTTACTGAAACTGGAGCCCTCCAATTTAACTGGACTGCCTGGTCAGCAAATCCTATGGTCTTCTTCCGTGTCTGCCTCCCTAATACAGGAATTGCATGCTTCTACAACTAAGTATTTGGATTGGGTGGGTGCTGTCAGATTGAACTTGAGGTATTCCCATTTTCGGAGCAAGCACTTTAGTAACTGAAAAACACTGTTTTTTAGCACTACTCATTAATGAGCACATTAGCCTAACTATGGGTGTGTGTGTGTGTGCCTATACCCCAGTACTCTATGACTGGGCAAAAGATTGCTGCAGCATCCAAGCATCTTAGCTCAATCAGCCAGATCCTCCACTCACTCAGAGTTGTAGCTAAATTAGACACAGCTAAGGTTATTTGCTTCTTTGTTTGTGTTTTTGCTTTTCTTTTTGTAGTTTTATTAATAATGTGTGGTAAATTAGGCCATGGCCACTCTGACTATTCTAAGCAGACATAGAAAGCAGTCAGTCCCCAAAGGTATCGACAGTCCTCAAAGTACAGACACAGCTGAAGCAAATGAGCCCCCTCACTATCCTTTGCACACATCCACACACCAGAAAACTAAATTATCAAAAACATGAATTTCTTCTTTGAAATGTGTAGCTGGTCAGTGGTGGTAGCATGCCTTTAATCTCAGCACTGGGGAGGCAGAGGCAGGCAGATTTCTGAGTTCAAGGCCAGCCTGACCTACAAAGTGAGTTCCAAGACATCCAGGACTACACAGAAAAACCCTGTTTCGAAAAACCAAAACCAAACAAACAAACAAACAAAAAGTGAGGAAGGAAGGAAGGAAGGAAGGAAGGAAGGAAGGAAGGAAGGAAGGAAGAAAGGAAGGAAGGAAGGAAGGAAGAAAGGAAGGAAGGAAGGAAGGAAATGTGTGTAAAATAATACATGAATCTTAGCAGTCATTTTATCGCTTATCAAAACTGGAAAAATCAGAAACTCAGAAAATGCAGAATTAATAGGAAGTAACTTTTGTTGGCATTTACTGTAAGGCAGACATTACTTCTGTTTTATCACTTAAACTTCACAGTTTAATGAGAGTGCCAGATGATACATAAGAAGGAGGCAGTAGTTAGCAGATATAATATTATACTTAGTTGATTAAAAACCAGAGGTGGAGACAGACAGAGACAGAGACAGAGCGACAAAGTCAGAGAAAGATATTTTAAAGAGATAGATTATATGGCCAATAAATGGCAAAACTGGGTCTCAACATCAAATAATTAAGACAGCTTACATTATAATACAAAAACAAAAGATAAGAGTTTCCATTTGACTGAAGAAAAGGGCTAGAATGCATTAAACCGAGAAGTGAATCCTGTATATTTGACCCTTGGGAGTGTTTTCCCAGAATCTTGGACCTTGACATTATGGCTAGCTGAGAGTCTACACAGGTACAACAATAGAGTAACAAGCATACCATGACCTTAGTCCAATATATATTCATTTATGGCAAGTCAGTACCTCATGCCTGGTTCTGCACGGACTTCAAGTCTAGCATGACCAGAGGGGAGTGGGCTGGATATTGCTAGCAGCTCTCTGCTCTTAACTTGCTCTTACAGTGAGAGATCACTTACTCTCCTCTTAGTGGCTCTAAGGGCCTCTTTGATGGTTTCACAGACTTATATATATATTCGATCCTCAGTCTGTGGTTGTGCAATTTCCAAAGTGTCTCCCAACCCCACTGCACCTTAGTAGTGATTGTGGTTTGTATGAAATGTTGTTGCTAAGTTAGTCAGAGAGCAGAGGGCGTCTGTGAGGCCATCTAGTCCACAGAGCTTAGGTTTGTGTCAGGTACCAATGCCTTTGCACTTCTGTTATGTTCTAACAGCTGACTCCCACAGCCTTATTAGCATTTAATTGATGCTAGATTTAAATCAATTTACCATAGTGTTTTTAAACTTTCTGCAGTCTTTACTGTTACTCAGTTAGAAGTTCTGAAACTTCTCCTCTAATCATGACTCTTCCTATTTTCTTGGAAGGAATTTTGGAACAATGGTATCCCCTTCAAATTGGGTTTGGGCAGCACGCTTTCTCTTTGGCAGGACCGTAGTGTGCGGAGAAATGGAGTCAGAATATGATAGGCAATAAGCTGTGATTTAAATCTTGGCTTACTCTCAAGCTCTTTAAATACCCTTTCTATCCCTACAACTCAAAGTCGCTCCTTTCTCATCTTTAGCACAATGGATGTGATCTCCAAACGTGTTTCTGCAAAGAAGAAAAAAATTAACACATTCAGACCTGGGGAAGCTGTTCAATTATGTTGATTGTGTTTCTTGAATGAACACATGATTTCTTAATGGGCCTAACATTCCAGGTAGTTCAAAGGAAAATAGAAAAAAGTATCATAAATGCACACAGCCAACACGTGAGTCTTCGACTCCTGGTGGCCCTGGTTGAAAGTTGATGGAGTTGAAAGCACTCCTATTATTTAGTTCAGCTTTGAAAATTAGGAGAACAAAATATATTCAGTACATCAGGCAATCATCTCTCCAGGGATCTTTCAGAGCAGAAGTAAGTGTGCCAGGCAGGGCCAAAGTCAGGCAGGTCTCCTACATAAGGACCAGGGTGTTAACTTTGCATCACAAAAAGCAGGGAAGAAGGTAGCCTCCCTTTCCAACCTCAGAGAATGCTGCTTGAGTCTTAGGCACCCTGTGAAAGGACACAGTACCACACTGAATAAAAAGAGGCACTTTTGGGAAACCAATTAGGGAATTTTTGATCCAAATTATCACTTACAAGATATCTAGACATAAAAAGAATCATTGTACTTACAAAGACTAAATGAACTACCACTTACAAACAGATCACTTCCTGGAATGTTGTAAACATGTTAGCACATGTATGTAAACAAAACACATGATCTATTGTCTCTCTGACCTCAATGATTTTCCACATGTATTTTAACATATCTTGCCAGTTTAGAGTGACTACTGCTTTCAGTGATCAGATCAATTCATTGAGACATCAAAAGTATCATAGATAACAGGCAGTTTGGGGCCCAAGGAGGCTGTAGAATGACTAGATAGCTACATTTCTAAAGCTAAGTAGCAAGTTCCTTTATCCTCTGATACAGTTGTGCACTTACAATAAGAGACTTCATTTTACCAAAGGAGAAAAGGATTTAGAATGTGTTTGATGCTTTATAGTATGCTTGGACAGTTTCACAGTTTGTCAGACCTTTTACCTAATGGCCATCCTTAGCCAAATACTAACTAATACTTCCTTTATTTCCTTTGGCTTTTTTTTTTTTTCTTGTTTCAGGTTGTAATGCTGGAAATTAATCTCACAGCCTCCCAGGTTCTAGGCAAGGACTCGACTCCACCACTGAGCTACATTTCTAACCTCAAGTTTTGCATGATATGGAGGTACTTAGTGGTCTCAGAAAGAACTGTAGTCTTTGTTTAAGCTCTTACATTAATGATATTAAGATATTCAAGATAAATACAGACCTGTAGAAGCAAAACAGATCAGGTGCACACCCACGCTGAAACTGGAGGAAGTTCTTGATTACTGATGTTACCACGAAAGTGAGCTTGCCACTGGTCTGCTAAGAGTGTCATTCATGATTCAAACTTTGTAACTTCATTCAAAAATATTATGTCATTAGTCATAATAATGTCTAATTTTTCTTCAAAGCAATGGAATTTTTAAACACAAATATTACAGTTATATTACACTCCACTATAATGTTTAACCAATACATTTTCACAAAGGACAAATAAAAGGATAAATAAAATACACTTTGTGTTTCTTTCACATAAAAATTGTATCACCGTGGGAAAACCACATGGTGAGACAACTATTTCCTCAACTCATAAACTTCCAAAGTTGCTCCTGAAGCCAGAACTGCCCAACTGGTGGGAAGAGAAAGTGAGCTCGTAACAAGCACATTTAAAGAAATATCTGTGGTACTGCATTCAACATATATACATCGGAACATACATATTGTTCAGAAAGCCAGGAAGGCCTAACCAAGGTCCAAAATAGTACATCAATAGTCTATATGTTCTACTACCAAGTAAAAATAGATGGATAGATGTAGAAAGTCTGTCTTTCATGACAGTAGCTGCCATAACTATGTGACTACCAGTGTCTGAGCTGCTTATCCAAGGACTTTTGGTGACAATGATTGATAAAGGAAATTTCCACGTCTATTGTGGAAGGTGACCAGGAATGTTTTGTTACTAAACATTGCTATAATTATGAAATCAGCACCTTTTGATTTCTATTTCTATAGAATTTCTGTGCAATGCAGCAACAAATGTAGGATCATTTGTTAAACTGATCCATGCTAAGTTTAAAAGTTATGAAATTTCTCAGTGAAGTATATTAATACCGTCATGGTTGGGAGGGAAAAGCAATGGAGATGAAATTATTATTTCCATATGAAGTGTTTCCCCTTTGCTCATGCACTTGGACCTCTGAAATGTAGAGCTCTTTGAGGGGGGTTTTGAATTTGGGGGACACGGTGTCTACCTAACAAACATAGGACATGAGATGCCGGCTTTGAAGTTGGCATCGATTTCTGATTATGCATCAGCATTTTGCTTCATGATCCTCCAAGATACTAGTAAGCCGTTTTTCGGGATCTCTCATCATGCCTTCTACACAGCTGAAACTGAACTGGACCAAGCCTACCATAGCTTAAGTAGTTTTTCTCAGGTGATTTATCATAGCAACAAGAAAAGGAGTAATACAGAGGGTACCCGGGGTGGGTTGACTTTACCATTCACAGTTGTGAAGTGTCTGTCCCTGTGATTACATGGCCTTCTGACAAACCCATCCATAATTGAAAAAACCTGAACCACTGATTTTTTTTTTTTTTTTTTTTTGGTTACTAGGAAAGTCAGTACATTCTGCAGCCGAGTTTTATAAATTTGTAGGCTAAGTGTGCTAAGTCTTTCTTGTTTATTATCTGCACTATTTCCTTCATTCTGATTTATTGAAATTTTATGTGATTTTTCTATTTCACCTGCAGGAACGGTGTATGCATAAAAACACAAACAAGTGTTGGGGTTCATACCACTGTATGGCACTGCTACCTTTATTCCTTTATAATTGCCAATGGAATTAAACAGACATAAAGAGAGCAGCTTTTGCTTTAAGTGAAAATCAGTTTAACTTCTTAATGATAGGAGACACATGAATGAGTTTTCTCCCTTACAAAAAAACATGAATGTCAAGTTGTAAGTCATTGAGCTGAGAACTTATCCATGCCCTCAGAACATCCGTTTACCTTTCGCATCCTTGGAAGAAGGTAGGGCTCACTTGCCTCACTGTATTTCTATCTGTAGACTGGGGATTCTGCTTATGGGAAAGAAGTGAAATGCCCATAATAACTCTCCTAGTGTTGAACTGTGAGGGTTACGAATGTGAACCCCAAATGTGTGTCTCACAATACAGGTTTTTACATGTTTGTTAAAGAGGTATGTGTACCTCTGGCCAAAAATAAACAAACTAATTTGTATTGACCATGTGGGTTTTTGTCATGGATGAAAACAGTTGAGACCTTTGGAATGGTAGATAATCAATTTAGTCTGATTAAACACAGTTCACATCTTAAATTATGCAAAATACAAGGAACCAAGAGTCAAAGCTTAGGTAGAAAGAGACCCGAAGGTGCTCTGCTGTTAAGCCATAGAGAGCTGTGTGGAGACAAAGCTATTGGGATGTGATTCTTAGCTGAATAGCTTTGAAAAATTCTGCTTGCTTAGAAGCAGATGATGATTCATGCTGCTAAACTCCAAAGAAGAAAAATAGTTTAATGATTTAGATTACAGACATCAGTATTAAAAGAAAACAACAACAACAACAACAACAACAACAACAACAACAAAGCCAAAAACCCTGAAACATAAAGCCCCTTCAGTCGATAACAGGACAGTTTTGTAAACCACTTAAGGCTGTGATAAAATCCTACTTGACTGGCCCACGAGCAGATGTGACAAGTTGAATTTATTTCCTTGCTTACCAGGAAGCTTTGCAGGAAACTCTTAACATATGGTGCCTTTCGCTTCCATCTAGTGCTATAAATGTTATTGGAGAAGGACGTTCCCAAGAGCAGCGAATTTCTGACGGCTCTGCCAAATGGAGTCCAAATGATCCTTCTGTGGTTCTGAATTCCCTGAGTTCTTAAGAGTTGGCAACCCAGGGCCTCTGATCCAAACGCAACTCAGTAATTTAATTATTTTATTATAGATTTGTGGAAGCTCTTTCAGACCAGTGACTTAGCATCTGTATTGTATCTAGCTGTACAGGAAACGCAAGTTAGAATGGTGTAAATATTTTGTTTCTTAGCTGCTTTCATTTGAAAACTTGGACGTCACTTCACACAGAAACCAAGCACAAAAGAATGTGAAATCGAGATAAGTCAAATTTGCAGGAAATTTTCTCATTTGCGGAGCCTTACATGTTGTTTCTGCGTTAGATTTAGATACAGCATTTATCGATGCATGATGGGGGAGAGTGTTGTGTAATCATGCAGAAGTGAAATATTGTTAGTAATAGCATTTGACTATCTTATGTATAGCTCTGTAGACATGATGGCTGAGTATGTACAAACTTGCTTAGTACCTCTCTGAGACATTTTACCTTAATAGAGTAAAGGGTCAAACACTGATGCTTTGACCATTAGAAAGCAGCTGCTACCTGAGGCAGCAGCTTTGTCAGATACTCATACAGTGCATGATTGAGTAAATGTATCGAGCATGCGTAGAAGTCCAGATATGAGTTATCACAATTATATAAACATATCACAAGGTTTACATTATAGTGAAAACATTTTGAAATCTTAACTGTAATTTAAAGAGTTACCTTAGAAAAACAAAATGTCATTTGAGTATTTAAACCCAAAGTAGTTCTTAGCACTAAAAAGAGAATAAACAAGTTATAATATACCAAAGGCTTTATATTTTAAGACACCTAATTAGAAAAAATTAACATGAACCAACCATTTATACGAAACAATTTAAATGTAGTTTTGAAATTATACTTTGGGCTAATTTTTAGTATGCAAGAATTCATAATACCCTACTGTTACTAACGATGATCATTTAGAATCAATACCCCTACAGTCCTAGGGTTGCTTTTTCAGTAATGAAATACCATGACCAAGAACAACTTAAAAAGAAAGGGGTTATTTCACTCACAGTTACATATTACATTTCATCCTCAAAAGCAATGAGGGCAAGAACTTGGAGGCAGTAGCTGATACAGAGGCCATGGAGGGGCATGGCTTATTTGCTTCCTCCCCCATGGCTTGCTAAACCTGCTTTCTTATAAAACCTAGGACCACCAGCCCAGGGATGGCCCCACCCACAATGTGCTTGACCGTTCGCCATGAATTACTTATTAAATTCATGCTCTACAAGATTGCCTACAGCCAGATCTTATGGAGGTATTTTCTCAATTGAGGCTCCTTCTGACCACTCTAGCTTGTGTCAACACAAAACTATTCAGGATACTTACTTAAATAATTATAATTAATCTTATTTTTTCAATGTAATATCTTATCAAGGTCAATTTCCCCTTCTATTGTTGTAATTGCTTTAATGATTGCCAGTAACAAGATGGAGAATTTGCCTTGGAAACAAACCTCTCTCTAGGCATGCCTACAAGGAGGTAAACAAAATGCCTTCACTGTAGGATGAAGCTCTAACCTGGATGTGCATGGCACCTTCCCATGGGGAAAGTAAACAGAGGGCCAGCCTTCTCTCTCTGCTTCCTGAATAGGGATGGAATGTGAACAGACACTTCCAGCTTCTGCTGACATGTCCTCCTATCATGATGGACTGTACTTCTTAACGCAGAGATGAGGCCTCCCTCCTTTAAGTTGCTTCTTGTCCAGTATACCATTCTCACAGCAACAAGAAAATTAACTAATGTGATTGCTAAGTAGATTACTTCATCAGCAAAGAACTCACCGATAATTTTATAGAATATTTCCCTTTTCTACTGCTAATCACACTTTGTAAGAGACTACACTCCTAATTTCAATTATCCTAAACATTAAAATTAGTTTTAGAGACAGAGCCCTCCTTTATCAATAGCCAAGAAAAAAAGAGTTAAATGTGCCACATCTAGCTTCTTGCATACGCTACAAAGCAGATAAATGCTTAAGCTAAAGATGGGGTGTTTATAGAAACAACTGATTTTATTATTAATATGAAATTAAGATAAAACTATTCTGTAGTTTATTTGCTCAAACATTTTTAGGATTGTTTTCTTTAAAAACAAATGGGTGTTTTCTTAACAGCTCTACCAAGATACCAACCATTATATCACTCATTTAATCTTATGTTGTAGTTGTTTGGATTGAGTCTAAAACTAATTATGCATTCTCAAATTATTCAGAAGAGAAGTGACTTCAAATATTCAGTGGTTTGATATTCATATAGCCATGATTAAATAATCTAAAATAATGCAACTTTTGACTGACATTAACATGTGGCCAAAGCCTAAATTTTAACTCATATAATTTTCTATTAAAAAGAGGGCATAGACTCTAACATTAAATGTTGTTGCCATTAGCTTTTATAAACTAAACATTTTCTAGACCAATGGCCATTTTAGACCTAAGAAGAGGTTTTGTGGGAATCTAACACAAAGCCACAATTTTGTAGATGAGGCAAATGAACTCAGAATGTATCTTTCAGACCTCAAGAACTGATATCATATTGAGACATAAATTTAAATCACAGGAGTTTGGATTGATTTATACAGACACATGCCCTAAACAGGCCAAACTTTTCATATCTATAGTCCCTGTACCTTGGCTCCTAAGAAGTTATTCATTTACCTTGTCATAGTGGTTGAGTGGGGATAATTTGAATGAAATATTGGGATTTTATATAAAG
Organism: Mus pahari; assembly: GCF_900095145.1. Classification (NCBI taxonomy): domain Eukaryota; kingdom Metazoa; phylum Chordata; class Mammalia; order Rodentia; family Muridae; genus Mus; species Mus pahari. The sequence continues at coordinate 135,251,031 of NC_034593.1, forward strand.
AAGACAAGGGTTAAAGGGACTACTAAGCTACATCACATCCCACTTTGCTATGAAAAGTAGTATACTTTTTAAAATAAAAAAGGGGTGGGCAGCCCATTCTAGGTTTTCACAAGCAATTACAGTCAACCCAGAAAAACAGACACATACGTACACCCTCACACACATGCATACACACAAACACATATGAAATATGAATAATAATAATAATAATAATAATGATAAAAATAATAAATACGAAAGAAGAAATTGAAACCACTAAAAATGAAATTGCTATTTTTCTTGGGAGTGAGCAAGTTTTCTTCAAGTCGATGAAGGTTCCTAAAGTTTACAAACATTGGATTTTCCATAAAATACATCAGCAAATAAAAATCACACACATAACTCTGCACAGGAAGATTTTTTTCTTTCTCCTACTTCCTTTAGCCTTCCATGCCATGTCATTCATATTGGTTCCTACAGCAGGCATATCCAACCTTCTGACATTACTACAGGATATTGCCTTCTACAAAGTTTATCCTGGTGAGCCATACAGTAAAGTCACCCTGCTAAAAAAAAAAGTCTCAAAATGAAGTTAGTTTATGTGTTAGTTATGTGTTGGGTCACTGTCATAGCTAGTCTAGGCTGCACACAGCAGGTACATAAAGTGTGGACATACATGCTTATCCTTATGAGAATGAATTATTTCGACAGTGGAAGTGAAAGGGTCAGCAGTGTCTTTATAACATAAATGACTAGAATAGCTCTCTAGAAACTTAACTTATACTTATTTGACTCCTTCATTTCTATTGGTATAAAATTTAAAAACTTAAAAACAAAGTTCAACGAGAAAGTATTTTTTATCTTCAGCAGATAGGACAGAAAGGAGTTGAGGTGAACATTTTGTTTCCTAAATATAATTTATCTAGAACTCTCTGTGGTCCGGAAATATTGACTTATTATTAATATTTTTGGTGCCTGTGTTCTGCTATTCTATGCTTGCCCAGGCTAAGAGGAGATGTAGAAAGCCATTGTCTAAGGTTGCCTTTTTGATACAGTCATCATTCGTAGTGCTTACCACATGTGCCCATCACACGTTTCTGTTGTCTGGGCCCCACAAAATGATGACTTTTCAAGCCTCTGGACTACTGAGAGTTGAAGATAGATTAAGATTTAAAAAAATAAAAATTAAAAAAAAAATCTCAGGAAAATTGACCTGTGGATTATCTTAAAACATGCTAGCAAGCTCAAAACAAATTCAGTAGAACACAAACCCAATGGAGTCTTCACCATTAACCTAGCAATACCAGAGAGTATCCCACCCTCACTCTACAGTACCTAGCTTGAACTGCTTAGTTAAAAGAGGGGTCACATCCAGCATAGTTGGAGGGAATCTGCTAACACCTAATTGGTGGGATGTGTAGAGTGCTTCCTGCCAGGTATTCCTTCTCTAGAATAGGGTGTGCTCTTATATTGTATACTCTAACCATCAGTTAAGTCAGGGACATCATATACTTATGTGTTCTTTTCATTCTTGTTTTCACTACAGTGAGCAAGTGGGGCAATCAGCTTACGTACTCAAATGTCTATGCTGAAAATTGATGCTGTATCTGTTTGTTAAGTACAAGTTGATAAATGTATTTACAAAAGTTAAGAGTATTACTGAGCATGTCTTTGGTTTTGATCTAGGAATAAGCCAGGTGTGTAAGTGAGCCCATGGAGGCCCATAGTCCTGAACATTGGTGAAACAACTGAAGCATTTTAAGCCAAAGGTAAATAACAAAACTCTACCCTGGACCCAGGGTAACACTGTTAAGGTGAGCCTGGTTATGCAGCTAGGCAGTGCCCAGTGTTCTCCTGACTGCCGAGTTTTCTCTTGGTGATCACAGATAGCCTGATCAATTCTAGTCATTGTGATCTTGATAAGATCTAAAATGACCTATGGAACAAACTCCTGGGTGTGTCTGCCAATAAGTTTCTAGTATGGGTTAATTTAAATGGGCTAAGCACTCTAAGAGTGAGCAGGTAGAAGGTACAATGAATGGGCCAGAGTCCCAGACTGAGATCAAAGAAGAAAGCAGAGTGAGAGCCCTTGCTGCTTTCTGTTCCCAACAATGAGTGCACTGGGACCAGTTACTTAATGCTCCTGCCACCATGATGGGCGGTACCCTTGAAATACACTTTTCTCTCAACAAGTTTGTTTGTTTGTTTTTTATGGGCAGTTCCTGGAGTTTCTCGCAGTAATGAGCAAAGAAATGAAGTCAGGTACATTACTAAACTGCTCTAGATACTGTTGACTCATCTTTAAAACAAAAGCGGCACTGTTTACTGTAAAGACTGAGAGAATTCTTTTCTTTTTTCTTCTTTTCTTTTTTAAGACAGGGTTTCTTTATGTGTGTGTGGCTTTGGTTGTCCGAGAATTCACTCTACAGATCAGGCTGGCCTCAAGTTCAAATTCACAGAGATCTTGCTGCTTCTGTTTCCCAAGTGCTAGGATTAAAGGTGTATGCTACTACTGCCCAGCAAGGATTCTTATTAAATGAAAATATTTTTAAAATACTCTCATTAATTCCTGGAAAAAAATTTAAATGGCACAAAGAAGAATTTCCAGGTTTCCCCTGTCTATGTTCCTTTGATTGCCTCTGCAAAACCTGGCTTAAAAACCAATCAAGTAAACCACAATAGGGTTCCGGTAATAGTCAACCCTACCGCACATCTTCAACTCTAGTATTATCATGCTGTAGCTTTTCTTCCCATCCAGTTTGAATACAAATTGCAACAGACTTTGCACACAAATGCCTATCATTAGAAGTCTCTCATGTCTCTGCTTCTAATGAAATCTGTTTCTCAGCCTCATTATTACCCCTCATCCCTTGATAGCTCGCTACTGTCGCACATCATCAGCACCTCTTCTGGCTTCATTTGCTTGCCTAAGCAGCCTTGACGTTAGGGTCAGTCATTTTATTAGATTGTCACACTCTCTTGCCCAAGAGCTGCCATTCTAATCCCCAAGAATGGGTAAGTACAGTCATCTGCTTTCTTGCCTCCCAGTCCGGGGCTGCCAGACACGGCAGAGGAAAGTCACATAGGCAGGTTGCCTGGTTCCAGTTACGTCTGAGTTCTCTGCAGCTTGACAGAACTTGTTCTCATGGGTGATTTACAGTCTTTGGTCTTTTCAGTGTCAAATCCAGTACTCCTCCCCACCTTGGTCCAAAAGGGACACATTGTTCCAGGAACTAAAGAAAGTCAAGCCCAATGTTTGTTCTTTCTCGTATCTGAAATCTCAGATTTCCATTCTGGTCCCCTCTCCTCTCTGGCTTAGCCAGCCTTTCCCTTGAGCCTGTAGTCATTTGATCCCAAAGCTTTGTTTCCTAACTAGTTTACTTCAGGTACTCAGGGTGCCATGTCCTTGACCTTTCTTGGGAAAGAAAACAAAAAACAACAACAACAACAACAAAATGGACTCAACAATTGTTTCTGCCTTCTCGCCATTACAAGTTCAGTATCTTCTGTTGCTTCTTCCAAGAAAATTAAAAAAAAAAAAAAGTCTGGTGATGTGTTTAGGTTCCTCCTTTATGTTCTGTGTAAGATGACTGAAACTCCTAACTCTGTATTGTGGTGATCTCCTCTGTGTCCCTATCAGAAATGGTCTCCTCAGATGCCTGCCTCCTTTCAGTGGTAGCTGATCTTACACAAAATTGAGATTCAGAGTCCACAGTGTACCTGCTCCCTATACCTCCTGATGCCCTTCACCACTTTCATCTGAACAATTTCTGTCACATTTCTGTTCTATCAGAAATTACTTTGCAAAATGACTGAAACAGATTAATACAATTTTCCTCTTACTGCTTCTCTTTCAGTTAATAATATATTTGTGCTCTGGAATTTCCAAATCTCTCAGAATTTCCTAATGTATCTTTTATTCTTAGATTTTCTCACCTTTATCCTATCAAAAAGAAGCCTGTGCTCTTCCCTATATAAAACCAGAGATTGCCAGCTACTTGCTTGAACTTGAAGATCGAAGGAAGGGGTTGGTGGGCAAATAAATCAACACCTGGATATTTTCCTCCAAAAGAAATATTGCCAATACCCGTGGCACCTGATTAAAGAGAGTAAAGACCAGGGTCTCAGATTCAGAGAACTGTTCAAGCTGTTAATGCACAGAATACATATTGTTCTGTTTCTAGAGTATGCTTGTGTTTATGCGTGTGATATAGCTTTATCTAAATAATTGAATTCAATGTTTTATAAAATGCTCTAAAAGGGCAGGCTTAAAGGCATCACGGAGGCAAAAGCATGTACAACTGAACTATGAATTAGTTCACTGGGAGGAAATACATGCTAAATACATACTAAGCCAGAAATGTTGATCAGGGGCTGGCAGAATGGCTCAGTGGGTAAAAACAGTAGATACAAGTGTGATGACCTGAGTTTGATCCTGGAGACCCACATACTGGAAAGATAGAAATGACTCCCACAAGTTGTCTTCAGACCTATACACACACACACACACACACACACACACACATACACACACACACACCAAAAACCACACGATGCCATATGAGTACATGCATATAAAACAATTAACGTAATACACAATCTTGAAAAGAATTCACAAATTTCTCTTTGAATATCCTTTCTCTTAAAGTGCTTCAAGATGTATGTTACCCAGAAAAGCACTAAGACCGCCAGAACTCTAAAACTGGTATTCTAGGAAAGCTTTATATTCCCCTCACTTACAAGTGTGCTTTAGGTAAGACAGTTTGAGGGGTGTTTGGAGTTAAGCACATATGTGAACTTAGAATAATAAAGGTTTCCACACATCCTTAAATGGCCTAAGAAAGCAATAAGATCAAGTTCTTTACTTATAGGTTGTCTAATACCATCAATTATCAATTTAAACACATACATACAAACACACAGAGAGACAGAGAAACAGAGACAGAGAGACAAAGAGAGACAGGTACACAGGGACACACACACACACACACACACACACACACACACACACACAATGCCTCAGGGTATTACATGCAGGGTTGAGGGTCAAATCAAGAAGACTTTGGTATTGATTCCAACTTAGCTGTTTACTGCCTGTGTGACCTGGGGACATATCAAGATTGCTATGAATTCCAGTTTTCCCACTTACAGCATGACCACATCAACTACCTAGCAAAAAGGTGGTATGATTAAGAGGGAATATATTTGAATAACACAACTTTGGAGACACGTACACATTTAACAAATGTGTGCTCATATCTCTAAAATGCACAATGTGGAGCCTGAACCCCAGCTTCAAAGTCTTCTTCAATGTGCACACTATACATGTTCTGCATTGCTCCTACCAGGCTCTTCTTATCCATAGTGATGGCCTTAAAGGATCCTGAGGAAATAGGGAAGGTGACACATTTGTGCAGTATGACTTTCCATTGTTAATGATTTGTAGAATTTACTAGATATTTGCGGAGCTGAAACATGACTATTAGCTATCCCCAAAAGGGAACTAGTCCCGTTTTAACATCTGACAATCTATGGAAAAGCTGCCTTGTGCTTCAATCTCAGGGACTGTTCTTCAATGGAAATTCTCTGATTAATACCTCACTTATTTTTGCTACAAATTTAACTTTTATTAACATGTTAATTACATATTTTAGTGAGATAATGTGATGTTTCCATGAAGGGACAAAGCACTGAGCTCATGCAACCATCTTTTCTTGAAGCTTCACAACAGCATCATTTCACTCCCTACCCCTAGTTAGCATTATTCTACTTGAAAGTTGATGGGTTTGATTACCACACAAGAGAGAACATGGAGTACTCTTATTACCATGTCTAGCTTATTTTATTTAATATGCTATTTTAATTAGATTTATTTGACTGTAAATGAGCGGGCCTAATTTTTCTCATGGCATAATAATACATACATATATGTATTAATAATGTATTATTATATATGTATTAATATATATATGTATATATATCACATCATGTTTCTCTATTCATTCATCTACTTATTAATGTATTATTAATAATGTATTATTATATATGTATTAATATATATATATATATATATATATATATCACATCATGTTTCTCTATTCATTCATCTACTTATGAGCATTTAGGTTGATTGAATATCTTTGCTATTATAAATACTGCCCCAACAAACATAAGTCTGCAGTGTCTGTTTTGTGACTGACTTTAATTCTTTTTCATATACACTAAGGAATATAATATATGGATATTATGGTACCTCGTTTTTTTGTTGTTTTTTTTTTTTTTTTTTTAAAAATAACTTCCATGTGGTGACTATTCTTGATTGTCAAGCTGTCCACATCTTTAATTAACTAAAACCCAAGTAGCTGGGTATACCCCTGAGATTATTTTCTCAAATAATTTGGTGTGGGAAGATCCATTTTAATCTGGGTCATTTGAGGTGGGAAAATACACTTTAATATGGTCCACACCTGCTGGTGGTAGCCTATATAAAGGGCATGGAAGAAAGAAGCTTTTCCCCTCTGCCTGCTTGCTATTACTGGCAAGTAATTGCCTACCCTGGCATTAGAGCCTACTTAGGAATTCTGGAGTATACTGGAATGGTTGGACTATAGCCTATAAGCTCTTCTAATAAATATGTATAATACATATGATAAATGATGTGTGTTTATATATGATAAATTCATTCTATAAGTTCTGTTTCTCTAAGGCAGTGGTTTAGATGCTATGGGTTGCAACCTTTTGGGGGTCACATATCAGATATCCTGCATGTTAGACATTTACAATTAATGACAGTAGCAAAATTATACTTATGAAGTAGCAGCAAAAATAATGTTATGGTTGGGGTCACTACAACGTGAGGAACTGTATTAAAGGGTGGGAGCACTAGGAAGGTTGATACCACTGCCCTAGAGAACCTTGATGAATGCATTCCATACTGTCTTCCCTTGTACTTTCTGCTACTCATGGTTGTCCTCCTGATAGTATAAGAGGTTTTCCCACCCTTGCTGCGTTTGTTACTTTTCTGCTATTGTGATAACAGCACCTGAGGAAAGTCAACATAGCAGAGAAAGGCTTTACTTTACACCAGGCCAGGGTTCCAGAGAGTAGAGAATGGTGTGGAAGCATGGTGACAGTAAGCTGGTCACATTTTCTCCATCCACAGGGAGCAGAGAGACAACAGGAAGTAACCCAACCCCAGAGAAGTACTTTCTCTACTTGCAAGGCACCTCCTTAAGGTTCTTTAAGGCCCCCAACTAGCACTATCAACTAAGGACCAAGTGTTCACACACCTGAGCCTATGAAGACATTTTTTTTCAAGCCACCATTGTTGGGTTTCTGGTGTTGCTATCTTTATTAAGTATTTTGACTTCCTTGGATGTTCTAGATATCAACTATCAATGATGTCAGAAGAAAGGCTAGCAAATATTTTTACCAAATTTACAGACTGTCCCTTACTCTTCTAGTTGTTTCCCTCACAATGTAAGAGATTTTTGATTGGATTACATCCTTTTTATCAATGGCATGTGCTTGAACTCACATGGAGTCAGACATGCCCCTTGTGACATCTGGCAAGTTCTTGGATTTCCCAGCTCTTGAGTAAACCACTCTTGCTTTGTCCCTATACCTCACCTATTCTATAGAGTGAAGAACACCTGCTGAGTTCAACTTGAGCACCCTGATAGCTCATTTGGCATTCAAGGTCATCCAGTGTAGTAGTGTATCTCCTGAGTTCAAGATGTGGGGATATGCAGGGTTCACTGATGCCCAGACCAATACAAACTCTTTAAGTCACTTCTCAAGACAGATCTAGGTTACAGCAACCTGGGGCTTGCTGAGAGATGAGGTTAATTCATTTCTTTTTTTTTTTTTTAATTTTCTTTATTTACATTTCCAATGCTATCCCGAAAGTTCCCTATACCCCCCCCCCCCGCCCCTGCTCCCCTACCCACCCACTCCCACTACTTGGCCCAGGCCTTCCCCTGTGCTGGGTCATAAAAAGTTTGCAAGACCAAGGGGCCTCTCTTCCCAATGATGGCCAATTAGGCCATCTTCTGCTACATATGCAGCTAGAAACACAAGCTCAGGGGGTACTGGTTAGTTCATATTGTTGTTCCACCTACAGGGTTGCAGCCCCCTTCAGGTCCTTGGGTACTTTCTCTAGCTCCTCCATTGGGGACCCTGTGTTCCATCCAATAGCTGGCTGTGAGCATCCACTTCGGTGTTTGCCAGGCACTGGCATAGCCTCACAAGAGGCTGCAATATCAGGGTCCCTTCAGCAGAATCTTGCTGGCATGTGCATTAGTATCTAGGTTTGGTGGCTGATGATGGGATGGATTCCCGGATGGGGTAGTCTCTGGATAGTCCATCCTTTCATCTTAGCTCTAAATTTTGTCTCTGTACCTATATCCTTTCATGAGTATTTTGTTCCTTATTCTAAGGAGGAATGAAGTATCCACACAATGGTCATCCTTCTTGTTTTTTCTTCTGTTTTGCATAATGTAGCTTCGCTATTCTAAGTTTCTGGGCTAATATCTGCTTATCAGTGAGTGCATATCTAGTGACTTCTTTTGTGATTGGGTTACCTCACTAAGGATGATATCCTCCAGATACATCCTAATTCATTTCTAAAGCATGAGTACTCTGCAGATTCCACCTGTCATCTAAGTCATGCCTGGTTTTAAAGGCTTGGTGTTTAGTATGCGGTGATTGAGTTGTATGGGTGCAAATCCAATAAATGATTAACTATTTGGCTCAATCAAACCTAAAATGTTGGTGAAGTTTTAAAGGTTAGATACAGTGGTGAATTTGCAGGAAGCAGGTTGCTTAGACCATGCCCTTAAAGGGTGTACTTTGTTCATATTCTCTCTGTGTCTCTCTGTCTCTGTCTCTCTCTCTGTCTCTCTTTCTCCCTTCCTACTTCCCTCTACCACTGTCTTTGCCTCGGCTTCTCCCTCCCTGTCTCCCTCTCCCTCCCTGCCTCTTGCTTCCACATAAATCAGGAATAGTTTCTTATTCCTACAGGGTAGTCCTACTCTGACTTCTAAAAATTTAGATTCCCCTTTCTGGAAACATTAGTTACTGATAAGTTCAGAATTCAGTGGCTTGAGCATCCATTCTTAATTCAACACAGCCTGAAGTCCACCCTGGCTTCAGAGATTCCCATGGAATTGGCTTATTATCATTTTTCCTTCTACCTAACCCCATCATCTTTGCTGTCATAGCCACTGTTCCTTGTAAATAAGGCATCTGCATGTAACACTCCATTTCAGAGTCTGTTTCCAGGGAAACCTGTTCTACTGCATCCATTATCATCAAATAATGGAAAATAATTGGCAGGATGTCTTTACCAAATAACTTGAAAATTAGAAGCTTTCTATGTAAGCTCAAAGTCCAAATTTAATCCACCAAATGCTTTGAATTCCTCCTCACCCAGAGGATGGGAATTATCTTATTTTATTCAATTTCTATATTTGCAAAAGGAGAAAGAATGTAGAAACCCGGTCATCCAGGAAACAGGGACCCTGTCTTGTCCTCAGATATCAAGCTACATAAGGCAGGGCCAGGAAAACTGACCTTCTCTCCTTGCAAAGCTGCTTGGTTTTGTTAATGGTGCTTGTGGTTGGAATGTGCACCATGCTGACACGGCTCCAGTTGCTTGGATCTGTCAAGAATGCCCCTGGCTGAAACGTGGGCCACATCAAGACTGATATATGGATGAGATTGTGGTCTTCAGCTGATAACCCAGCAGCACAGCTATGTGCATTTTAAAGAAAAGTGTTGTATTTGAGCACAGGGTTCTGACCCAATATCAAGAGGTGTCCTGCTGTAATGTGGTTCTCGCTGCAGAGCCCAAAGTTAGCACAAGTCTTTACAGAGTAATAGGCAAAGCATACCTGGGTTTTTTCCTGTGAGCCACTCGCTTTTCTATAAATCCACCAGTCTTGAACCATGTAGCTTCCATTCTGATGCCCTTACTAATCCTACTCAGGCCACAGGGACCCCATCTCTAAACACCATAGTTGGGTTATTCCCCCTGTTCTTAATGTGACTGAAGATTTAGCTATAATACAGATGTTAGGGAATTAAGTAATTTAAGTGGAAACTACTAGATTTAATTTTTGATTCTTGGACCTCTTTTATACAGCATACAATGAATATTTCCAGCATTACTTCACATTTCCAAAGTCTCATCTATCATATCCAAGAAGCAGTACCACCTGTCTGCCTCTAGTACAAGGTGCACACACCCCACTCGAATCATAGGTACAGCACTGGGCTATTTCACCAGTGAAAGGAAGGAAGCATCATATGACGTCTCTGCCGTAGGTGCTCTGTAGAAAGCATCTAGTTTCACCATCTAAAACAATTCCCTCGCGGAAATCTGCACCTAGGGAGGCTGGAGGATCTCACAGACAACCAGGAGGCCTCTTTCCAGTTGCTTTGACAGTGACCATCCTGTGCTAAAGACACTCATTTGCAGTGTTATTCTTCCCTAGCACATTTTCTTCCACTACAGATTTTCCAAATGTTTGTACTACATTTTCCTTTGCTCTTGAAATCAATCAGAAGCACCAAGCCAGCTATGTCTGTATCTTGTTTAGAAATGTCATCTGTCAGATAAACTAGCTCATCACTTTCAAGTTCAATCTTCCATAAAATCTGAGGTCATGGGCATAGAACATCTAGGTTCTTTGCAATTGTGTAAAAGGACAGAGTTTTCTCCCATACACGATCAGATCTTTTCCATCTGAGACTAGTTTCCTGTCTCCTTGTCACCAAATTCTCCTGTAACTCACAATGAATACCATTCTAGGCTTTTTTAGATTTCCCCTCTCCAGACACAGTTCCAAGATGGTCAGGAATAGTTATGACAATGACTCCACTTCTTGATAACAGTTCCCTCTATTTCTTAATTTCCTGTTACTAAAACAAAATACCCAAGGCCAGGTATGTCTAAAAAGAGTTAATATAGCCCACTTGTGGGTTCAAATGCATGACAATATAGTCTGCTGAGAGTGTCCTGGTAAGTAATAGCACAGTGACTGGAGCACTTACAAGAGAAGTCACATTACCAGACAGGAAGTTAAGGGGCCTGGAGAATGGCCAGACTTAATCTTTTAAGCCAAATCTGCTTTAAGAACTAACTCAGAGCTGCTCTAGGAACTGTGTTATTCACTCCTAAGGACATTCCCTCATGAGGTACATTTCTGTTTGTTTCTTTGTTTGTTTTAAAGCACATAGAATTGAATTCATATATGCTAGGCAAGTGCTCTACTACTGAGTCAAGTTCACAGGCCTCCCTCTTAAATAGCTTCAGACTTCCCACTAAACACCAGCCCTTGAAGGTCTTACTACCTATAGTCACCATCATAATGGGAACTAAATCTTCTAACATATAGTCTCTTGGGGAATGCACTCAAACTGTCCATAGTGATAGATGTTACACAAGCTCTGCAACTGGTATCAGATGGTGGCAAAGAAAATTGGCAGCAGTCAGTTGGGCATCATGGGTAAGCAGAACAGTAAGTTAATTATCATATATTCTCCCTTCTAGCTAACTGTACCGATGCACACCTGGTGAGATTAACTTTGTATTTGTCAAGTACTCAATCACCTAGAAGCCAGAGTGCAGACAGTTGTCACCTGTTACCAAGAAAACAAAGTTTAGATGAAAACATTATCAAACCCCTTAGCTTCCCTCTTAACTGCTGTATGAGTTCCTCATGGGAGAATACAGCTCAATGACAACAAAAACATACTTAAATAAAACAATCCAGGGGCAGAGGAGCTGTGTAGTACAGTGCCTGCTGGGTAGGCATGAATGTTTCCCGTGGATCTCGATCCAGCACACAGAAGCTGAATAGAAGCAAGACAGTCCTGTGACTTGGTGCCCAGCAAGACCAGGCACATCAGGGAGCTGTAGGTGCAGGGAGAGACCTTGTTTCAAATATCATGTGGGGGATGATAGAGAAAGACACCTGAAGACAACGTGTGACCTTCACACATATACAACATACATATTTATGCATCACACACACACACACGCACACACACATCAAGAAAGAAAAAAATCCAGTAATATAGCCAAGAGGAATAAAACAAAGCCATTATCTAAGCAACCAGATCTTAAGTTCTTTGTTTTCTGGCACCTTGTACATTTGAAAAAAAAAAAAAAAACAGATTAAAATAACATTTTGATTGGACCTGTACACATTATTGATATGTCCTGTATTGAAGAGGAAATCATACATTTCTAATATATTTGTGTCTCTAAAATTACAGTAATAAACCCATGATATAGTGTCGTAAGTAACTAAAAATACTTTTTTCAAAACCAGAAAAGTGTTTGAAGAAAAAAAAAAAAGGATATCTACTTTTGTGTTTAATATTTTGCAATACTTGTTTTGAAGTATATAAAAGTGATTAGGCATAGGGCGAAGAGGCAGATGGAAATCAACAGTATTTTAGTAATTAACTGTAGATGCTGTTCTTTGATATTATATTACAATGATACAATAGCTTTTAAATTCAGTTTTAATGTAGAGTCCAAACTCCTGTTGGAAATTTATCATATCTTACTATATAGAAAGTTATTTGATGTGACTTTAACTGTATCTTTTATTCAATGTATACTTTTGTAAATATATATTGGTAAATTGAAAATATTGATATATTTACTATTACCGATTTTCTAAGTACTAACATTTTCTTGTTTTAAAATAGAAGAATTCAAAAATACCTCAACAGGAAAGTGAAGGTTGGGAATCTGTTCTAGTACTACATTTTCCTTTAAAGCCTGGATTGTATTGGCTGCCAACAACATTGTAGTAGCTCCTGCAGAGACAGGTTTACCAAGTTCATTTCTAACAGAACATCTGCCAAATGTCTAAGTGTGAACAACCATATTTTTCTGCCAATCATTCTCTTAAACAAAAATGACATTCCAGGGAAAATGTCATTGGTTCTGCCCACCACTCAATGGTTGACTGCATTTTAGTGAGGCAGCCAACAGGCCAGCACACAGTAGGATGTCACTTTTTTTTTACACACTTCCTATTTTGTCATACAACATTCTAAAAGGAAGACAACAAAACAGAAACTGATTTAATTTAATTAATAAGTCATTCCACTGCATTAACTGCATTAGAAGCGGGGGATACAGAAGCATTTTATTTTTGTACCAGTAATCCTGTACCCATATGAAACACAAGCACCATTATTAGGGTGTGGTGTTCTATCTTTCATTCCTGAGAGGCCCAAGCTCTTTCACTCTCTGTCACTGTTCCACCATCTGCACAAAAACAAGCCCTGAAGAATCAGCAAATTTAATCTTGGTTTTTGCATAAAAAAGTTTTGACCCTCAAAACTGAAAATGTCTCAGTTGCACCCAGATATGGGTGACTCACATCTTAAAATCTATTGTATTAGACTTGTATTGGTCTGAGCACAAAAAGCATTATTTTGGTAACAATGGGCATTGTGTTTCCAGCCTTATAGGGCCGATGAAAGGGTGTTGGCTAAAATTCTAACTACTCTTTGTGTTCTAAATCACAACTGGAATTGGGTGGAATATAGAAGTTCAAGAGAATTATTAACTATCCATAACAATACCCCTCCACGCCACAGCAACAACTGTACAAAACATGGTCATTGGGCCTTATGAAATGTGTCCACCCCTGAGTTAACTGGCTATGTAAATCATCCAGTCTGTTTCAGTCTGGCTTGCTCTCTGCCTCTAAGGTTAAGTAAACACCCAATGAATTGCAGTATTCTCTACATCTTGAAGAAAAATAATTGTGCCAATTCTCTTCATAATGTTCTATGTAGAGCCCCCAATATTTCCTGATATCACACTAATCAAAGACCACAACATAAATTTGCCTCCTGATACTCATTAAATCCTTGTGGAATGGCTACTTGGGATGCTCATTATAATAACCAGGCATGTATTCAAACAGATTATATGTCACCTTTCTTGTTTCTTCGGGCTAAACAATCCCAGATATTAACCTTTCTGCTCAGCCTTTATTTTCCTATGCTTTTTATCATTTCTGTTGCTCTGTGTTGGACTCACTCCAGTTTTGCCACATTGCTCTTAAAGTGTTTGAGAATAAAACTAGACACCATCCTTAATAAGGTCTTCAGCATTGCCAGCAGAGAAGAAATACGACTTGCTGGACTTGAAATGTCATGCTCCTCCTAATATATAAGCATCTTAGGCCTTTAAATAACAGCCTCGTTTTGCTGACTGGTTTTCAGTCCTAATTCTGCAGTTGCTCTGGCCTTCCTGATGCGGTAGTGTATAGGGTATAGACAGCTCCTCTTTAATCTCTGCTGTTTGTAGCTGGCTTCTGACTGTCACATCTTGCCCTTGCCCCATTTACGTTCTTCTGGCTTCCCCTGCCAATTTCCCTAATTTATCAAGCTCATGCTGAACTATTCCTGGCTCCTGAGTTGTAAGCAATACCAACCACTTAATGTCATTCACACATGTTCCATTTCCATCATGTTAGACGTTCGTTTAAAAGCACTGCTTGATGTGGGGCACATTATTTTGTAGTTAGAGAAGAGAAAAGTGCTGGAGCTAAAACAGGCTTCCCACTGGAACCTCTTCCCCACTTTTTCAGGATGCAGAGGACACAGAGGTGCTTTTTATGTCACCCATAGTAGAAATAAACACATCCCAGTTCTGAGCATTAGAAAACTCACCTCCACCCAGTAGGACTGAGCTGCAGTGCAGAAGAGGCAGCTGCATAGAGAAAGTAGGGATTAATTCCTTTATAACAAACCCCAGGTGGGCAGTTACCATTAAGGTGCCAATTCCAGGTTTTCACCAGGTTGTTTCTCTACACTGCTCGGGAATGCTGTCTTCACCTGCAGGTGTACACAGCTGTACACAGCTGGGCAAGAGGACGTGAGTAGGAACGGAGGGTGTGGGCCTCACTGATCTCCTTTGTTTGAGTGTTTCATATGTGAGTACACTATCCTTAAATAATCTTTACTCCTCATCCTTCCTCCTCTCTCCCCTGACTTTCCCGGTGTCTCCCTCAACATGACCCTTGAGTGCCTATGTTTAGGGCTGAATACTAAGGTTTGGGGGCCCTGAAACAGTCAGTACTGTCCAAAGCTCTCTACCTAGAGGTGGGTCCTGTGAAGTGCTCCTCTACCCATGTTGACGTGGTGACTGGTGTGGTCTGCGCAGGCCTTGCCTAGGGAATCAACGATTTTGTTGGGAAGCTAAGGGAGCAACGCCTCAGTCTGATCAGAGCACCATAAGCAGTGTTCAGCCTCGTCGTCGTTGAGTTTCACACTCTTTCTACTTTTTCTCTGTTCCCTGAGCCTTGGGTGTGAGGACTCAGCTAGAGATATGCAGACTGCTGCTGGGCAGGGCAGTGTCCCAAGCCCAGCTCAGGAATGACAAGGACTTTTGTTGCTTCTGTAGGAAAATGTTATCAACAAAAGGTGCTGGGAAGACCATTGAGATTATCAGATGATGGAAAGGCAGATTAAAAAAAAAAAAAAAAAAAAAAAAAAAAAAAAAAAAAAAACTGGTTTATACCACTGAAAATCTAGACTAGTTTAATTGGTATCATCTATCTTTTTGATTGGTTAAACTGAATGTCATGAAAAATACCTCCTTTCTCTGAAAGTGAATATTAGCCTTGTTCATGAGGAGAATTGCCTTTGGATTAGTTCAGTCTCTTCTGTATGAATAAGTGAGTCACATGACACCTGAGGATGTGGTGCCCTTCTGCAATATCACTCTTCCACTGTAGTTACACCCACCCTTTGTTGTCCTCTCAAGCTGATTACCCAGAACTTGGATTCCCCCAAACCTAAACTGGTATCACTTAACACGGTTCCTTCCCATTGGTACAAATGTGAGAAGGAGCTGAATGACCCACGTCTCGTGGATATTCATGCCTAATCTAAAGTTAATCAATTTCCAGATCTATTGAGATCCTTGATGCTGAGCTAAGTCCTGCAAACATACTTGGTGAGCTTCATCTGCTGTTTAAGAAGAAGCAGGGCCTTCCTTGCTTTGTGCCTAATGGAACAATTAGGTCCTTGGTATTTTTGTTCCATTGTGGAAAAATTATAATCCCTGTGTCATTTCTTATGCCTAATAAGATTAGAAAATGCAGATAAGGGATTAATATGCATAGGGATCTGTTAGTTTTACTCTGAGATGAATGATTACCGTCAATCAGAACCAAATGCCTCTTCAGGTCATAATTGTGTGTCCCATCCTACTTGCAATACCCTTCTGTGGATGAAGGAAAAGAAGGAGGAAGCCTGAGATAAGGTTTTGAGAAAATGCTTGTTTGTTTTCATTACCGAAAATAAGCATGTTATTGACAATTGGCAGACACCGAATAGTCATGTGTTTCCATGGGAAACATGACCCCACCAGGGACCAGTATGTGACTGAAAACCAGAGCAGCTATCTGGATCATCACACGGTGAACCTTTGCTCTGCATTTTCCTGAGAGTGAACTCTCTCATATCTAGAAACATGTCCTGCCTATTGTGTGAAATGTCACAAAGAAATGAGGGTGTCAAAAAACAAACAAACAAACAAACAGAAATGAGGGTGTCTGACTCCATTATTTAGTTTTAATTTTATTTACAAATGTACACACTTATTTATGTTTTAACCCCACCCTTCTTCCCTCCTAAAGCAAATGCCAGGGCTGAGGAGATGATTCAGTGGATAAACCAGTTGCTGTAGATGCATGAGCACACAGTGGCTAAGCTCTCCCGAGGCCCAGGGCAAATTAGTTAGATAGACTTCTATAGCTGGGTTTAGTGAGATGCTCTGCTTCAGAAAGACATTTATGCCTACAGACATGTGAACATACACATGTGCTCATAGCACACACAAAGATGTCACACCCTCAAAGAAGAAGGTTACATATAGTGTATAGTGCGGTGGCCTTCCTGTTCACACCAACTGTGACATAATCCAGTCCTTTCCTTATCTTCCCACCTGGCTGTGGTACCTGATTATCCACTAACACATTGATTTAAGAACACAGGAAGAAAGTCTTCTGTTTTACTCAAGAAACACTTAGCCAGGGAGACTAGGACCCTTAAATGCAGGAGATATTTGATGCTAGTGCTAAGCTTATATTGTTGCCGTAGCAACCTGGTCATTAAGGATATTTCAGCTTTTTCTATTAACCTCTATTTTCAGAGGTTTATAACTTCTTGATAAAAACTGCCTCCAGGCTAAAATCTGGCATATATGATCTTAGACGTGCCAGGTGTCAGTGAATATATACATATGTAGTATCCATTTTCTCGAAGACCTGGTGAATTTCCAAATGAATTATCTCATTTCTCACAGGGTACAGATCCATTACATTTTTGTGAACTTGATTGGCTTTAGAAGTTGCTTATGACAACACAACCGAAAGCATTTATAAAATCTCAGGTTTGCTCTTTCCTTCCCTCACCCTCTCTGCAGGGAATGGTCACTCTGATCTTTCTAGAAAATTTGTAAGGCATGCCTGCCTGGCTCATGATAAGTTTTAACCTTACTTAAGTAGACGCGATTGCACTGTTTACCTGGAATATATAGCTTACTTTCTTCAAAGTATAGGGAAGAAATGAGAACTCTAGCAGTATGAAGGGCAGGGGTCAGAGGCAATAGCATAGCCAGCAGCTACATTCTGAATCCACCTTTTCCACTGCTTGGAATTCCAGGGACCCCCTTTTTCATAATCCCAGGAAGAGACCCAATATTCATCAGTTAGAATTGGATAACACCAAATTCAAAACTTCCTCTTTGTTTTGTTTCCATGTAAGGTTCATCTTCATTATCTTCTTCCCGAATCTCTTTTAAAAATTTAAACCCATAGGAAAACTGAAAAATAATAGGAAAACCATTTACTTAGCTCCTGCATTAACCGAGCATTAATACTGAAAGGAGTCATTTGAGAGTTGTCAACACTGCTCATCTTGAGATTTGAATTTGAACTTGAATGGCTATCTTCTGGACACAAGGATAGTCTGCTATGTAGCCACACAGTGGTCACCTTTAGGCTGTTTAGGATTGATTCCTTTATCTAAACTGATCCATATGTAAATGTTCTCAATTTTTTCATTAATATGCTTTATGATTATGTGACACTTCAGTAACAAATAGTGTATCATGGTTACTCAGATTATAGTGTTCTTCAGGGCAGACTCTCCCTTAATTTAACCTCATGTTTCCTAGTTATAACTATTTTAAAACTGCGTGTATTTCCCCCATATTTTGTACAATTCTCTGGATATCCAATGGTTTTTCTTTTGCTTTCTTTCTTTTTTCTCTCTCTCTTTTCAATTAGAGAAATTCCCCAAAGTGAGACTGACGTGTTTGAAAAGCTATGTGCTTTCTTTCAGTTGTCTAGATTGGTTAAGGTCTCTCCCCATTGGCCTGGCTACTGCTAGTGTTTGTGAAGGATGTTTTCCACATACCTACTGTCTGTCTTAGGGTTTTACTGCTATGAACAGATACCATGACTAAGACAACTCTTACAAGGACAATATCTACCTTCCCCTACTACCATGTCCCATGTTTAAAGTCAATGGGAAACTACAACAGGCTAGGCATCCTCCGTTAGATACCAGTCATAGGGCGGGGTCTAGGATAAAATGAAGTCTATTTGGGGGAATGCGAAGGGAGTGGGAAGGGAGTAGAGGCAGAACAAGAGAAGGTCCGACAGAGAGAGGGAGAGAGCCAGGGTGTAGAGGGTCAGAGAGAGAGAAGAGGGTCAGAGAGAACAAGAAAGGCCAAATGGTCTTTTTAAAGCAACCCAGGCTCCTACCTGGCTGTTGCTAGGTAACTGTTGGGCAGAGCCTAGAAGGAATTTTAACATACCAATAATACTTACTCCAACAAGGACATAGGTCCAAATGATGCCTCTGCCTGGGCCAAGAATATTCAAACGACCACACCTACTATAAAGACTACTGTAATTTGTACCATGTCACTTCTTTAACACCTTACTCCATGTTTGGACTAGTAAGATATTGGAAAAGCTTCATGTTTAGCACCTGTTTTGATTTGCTTATTGATGAATTATCGCTTCAATTCACCCTTCTCAAAGAGTTTTTGTACCTGCCTTGTGAATTTGTGGATTTTTTGTGTATTATGAATATGAATTACCTCCATTCTTCTATATTAGAATTTTTAACAATCATGTTTTTGTCTACAAATTTTCTTTATGGAGTCATCTGTCATTCAAAAAAATCTTCAGGTTTTTTTTTTTTTTTTGGTTCAATGGTGTCTTTCTTTTTATCTCTTGCCTCCTTGTTTCCTCTATAGGAAGCAATGAGTCCCCATCGTTGTGATTTATATGAAATCTAGAGTAGGCAATAAACAACAGTCTGCAAAAATATTTTCAAGGCTTTCTTGTAGTTTTAATTTATGATCTGTCACACAGGCCTTAATTTTATTATCTTTTACCTGACTATCAATTTAACATTTTTAAACAGGACAATGCATTAAGTTGTCTGTTTTCTTCACACTGCCTAGGAACACTGCTTTAATCACATTAGAGTCTCATGTTTGTTAATATGTATTTTTCAGTCTTTTTTACTGGTCTATTTATTTCTTGATTTGCCTATAACATGGTGACTTGAATACACCTTCCATTTCAAAGATTTATTGAGTGTCACCGCTATCTGCATTCAATCACTTCCATTGGTTGGGTTTCAGTGCAAATATATTTTCTGCTGTCAAGATGACTCTGTAGGTAAGGCATCTGCTGCCATGCCCGGGGACATAAGCTTGATCCCTGGAACAGACAGAGGTAGTGTCCTTTATAGCTGTTGCACATATGCAAGAATATTTTCATCCTGTCAGGTAGATAATAATTGGCCTGTTTAAAGTGAGACTGCATTCAATTCCAGGCTCTCTGGAGTCTCTGTAGGTGAGGTTTATCTATGAACCTGGCAGTGTCGTAGGTAAAAAACCTGACTCCTGGTGGGTTATCTTTGTCAGAAACTTATGCTTTCTATCCAGAAGTATGCATCAAGCTCTCATCATTTTTAGAATCCCAAAGTTCGACTTGTATGTAAACACACATGGACTTTTCACGACCTGATGAACAATGGAATCGTTTTAATCTGCCAACTTGGTTTCTTCCTTAACTTTGAGGATTTCTTCAGTGACTTATCTTTTTTACCATCTTTGGTCTTATTTTTCTGCAACATTAACTAATCTGCTACTTTCTAGAATCTGTCTTCCTTGTCTCACATCTCACCCATGCCAACATTATGTAGCTGTGGAAAGCCCATCCCATCCAAGATGCAAGTGATAAAGGATGTCTGCTAAGAAAAGCCACAGAGTGGGCACTGCTTGGGGGAAGGTCATGTGTGCTACTGGAAGTAGAGCCTTAGGGGTAGACCTGCCCAAGCCTGATGGAGCTCATACTACCATGTTACCAAATGCTCCATATATGGGATATAGAACTAAAGTATTGAATGTTTGTCTTGATGAGTACTTTATTAGAGTCACAGAATATATGGAATAAATTTCTCTCTCTCTCTCTCTCTCTCTCTCTCTCTCTATATATATATATATATATATATATATATGTGTGTATATATATATATATATATATATATATATTTGTGTATGCATATATGTATACATATATGTATACACAGATACATGTGTGTGTATGTGTGCATGTTTGTATGTATGTATGTATGTATGTATGTACATTGTTACAACTCAAGACCTGGATCAAAAGCCTGTAGATCTTGCAGACTCAAGCTCGGAGCAAAGGCACATTGTCTTCCTGCTTCAAGATTGGCATCACAGTTGTGTCCTTCATTTCTGGATTGTAGTCCATTCCATATATAGTCCAGTTGACAATTGAGAATAGCTTTCTGAGGTACTTCCTCACTCTGCTCCATCTCTCGTGGCTATCATCCCAGTCTCTCACTTTGAAATGGGCATACTTGCAGTAAGGCATTTTATGTTACTTTCACAGGAGCTCACAGTTAAGATTATTCTCAAAAGAGACTTTGGACTTTGGATCAGTATTGGGCATTTAAGGAGAATCTAGGGATTGAACTAAAACATGCATTTGAATTATGAGATAGTCATGAGGCTTTGGGGGCCAGGCATGGAATGCTATGGACTGAACCCCAAATGCCCTCTGCAGATTCATGTTTATAATACTTGTTTCTCAGCTGGTGGCATGATTTGAGGGAGAGCAAGTTGTATGACATAAGTCAATCACTAGGGACAGGTTTTGACAGCTTCTCCTAGCTCCTGGTTCATGCTGTCCTTTCCTTTGTGACACAGCAGGATGCACAGCCAACACTATATGTCTTCTGCCCTGATGAAGTGGTCCCACCATGCGTAATGCTCCTGTGGTGGACTGAAACCCTCAGCAAACATGAATAAAAGCAAAATGTTCCTCCCTTCAGTTGTGACACATATTATGTCACAGCAACAGAAAAATAACATGCCTGGGTTCTCTGTCTGGGACCTTGCTTAAGACTTCCCAAATTGTTAACATTTTAAGGGTTAACTCTTTTGGAATTATGGTGGATTCTAAGAAAAGAATATGAATTCAGATATATGTTTACTTTTTTAAGATTTATTTTTAGTTTTTAATTATAGGGGTGTGTGGGTGTGTGTGTGTGTGTGTGTGTGTGTGTGTGTTAGGCCAGAGTGTACATACACACAAGTGCAGTTGCCTACAGAGGCCAGGAAATGACATCAGACCCCTGGAGTTGGCGTTTTAGGTGTTTGTAAACCCCTGATGTAGGTATTGGGAAGTGAATTCAGAGTAGCTCTCTATTACTGAGACACCCCTGCTCTACTTTACCTCATTTTTCTATAATAACTTCTACTTTTAGTTCTAATGATGTTTACTTTACATTTTATAAGAAAATGATTAATTTGATAATTGGAATCAGTTCGATTTTACTTTCTATTTTAACTTGTGAATGTAAGTGAGTTTGAGTTTGAGTTTTCTCTAACATACTTGCATCCAATATACAGACTTACTTGTTTTCCAGTTGGGCTTTTGAAATCTCCAACTATAGCTTTCTCTTTTCTTGTTGAGAATGAAAACTGTCTCCAAAATTTTAATCATACGTGAAAAAAATACTAAAATTGATCTCAAGATGCTTAGATTATATATTATTCAATTTGTTATTTTCACCCACAATTTTCTCTTTATAATTTGATTATTATTTTAATCAGTTTGAAGTAGATCTGGGTGTTTAGTAGTTTACAAATAACACAACTTGATGACATAGCTTAAAGCCATTTGTATTACAAGACATTGCTTTCTTATGCTGTTATTGCTGTATAACAGATTCTAGTGAAGTTGAAGCATTGTACCCTGCAGGAAAGCTCCTTGAGCATGAAGAGAAACAACTCAGAATAACTTCAGGAAGTCCCTGAAACCAGCTACAGTTCTGAGACCACTCCATACCAGAGAAAGTAATAAAGTGGGAGTTTTTCTCAGACTGAGTAAAGCCAACCTACAAAGAAGAAACTAGAACCAGACCAGCTATCTGAAAAAAGCAGAAATCAGCTAAGTTGCCTGGAAGAGCCTTAGACAAACTGAGGCACCTGAAAAAGACAATGTCCACCCTGTTGAGCTGCCTGCAGGCTATGCAGTATGGTCCAGGTTTCCAACTTTTGTGATCTGGCATGGACTTCCAGTTGCTTTTGAGTCATTTCCACTGGTGTCAGTAACCTCTCACCCATACTCCTGTAAGGAACACAATTAAAACTAATGGGTTCAACCGAGGGCAGAAAGAAGGAAGAAGATCACTAAATCAGTCACAGGAAATATCCATCAGATAAGATGCCATAAGATGAGCGAGAGGACAAACAACAGTAGCACCATCCAATTAGACATCTACAACATCCAACAGAGATTAGCCAGGGAATCCTACCCAACCCATCAGGCTGATGC
Organism: Mus pahari; assembly: GCF_900095145.1. Lineage (NCBI taxonomy): Eukaryota > Metazoa > Chordata > Mammalia > Rodentia > Muridae > Mus > Mus pahari. The sequence goes on from NC_034593.1 coordinate 135,273,950, forward strand.
TCCCGGGCACCAGGTTTCTGGGCAGAGCACACTGACCTCTCAGGGATAGGCTTCCATCCTCTTGTTCCCACAGCAGGTACTTTGATACTTTGGAGATAAACAACAGTGACCTGATTTGGAAACAGTGCACTTTCTAGCTGATCTCCAGGGTGCCTGGTTTAAATACTTTCCCCTGCTCGCTGTTCTCTCCTTCTCTCTGTTGAAAAGACAGGTGACCAGTCTGGCCAAGGACAGAGGACATATGAAATAAACATGCTGGCATACAGGACAGTCTGCTCTCAATGAGGGAAAACAGCACATGACAGGTTTCTAATCCGATTTACCTTAGGGGAACCAAAGTATTGGGCATCAGGTGAAGAGTTGGCTGGAACAGGATCCAAATTTAGGCCAGAAACCAAAACTTTTGTATTCCTCAGATGAACCTAAAGGAAATATAACCAATTGCAAACATCCTTCTAAAATTGACTAAGAAAAATAAAGTGTATTTAATATAAAAAAATGAAATATTTTCATACCCGTATTATTTTCTGCAGTCACATCTGGTGTCAGTTTTATGTTTGAGTGCATGAAGCTCAGGGCTCTAAATGCCACTTTGAATTTTTCTACATGCCAGATCTTCAGCTCAGTAAGAGAAATCAAACTCAGGTGTGTCCAACCTTTGGAAATTGCAAAATGCTATCATTTACAAATTAATTGTCAGAATCATACAGCTGAGTCACTGCCCCTGCCTCTTTACTTAAACTCCTTGAAATCTTTTGTAGGTTAAGAGTTTGATGCTGAGTTCCATTCACGTTGTGTCAAAGCATGTGGGATGCTAACAGTCTGCAGATTTGAAATTCTGAAGCATAATTAAAAACTATGTTCAAAGTTAATAGATAGTTTCTTGTAATTAGTAAACAATGCACTAGTCAATAAATCAAATAAGATCATTTTAGCTCTTCTTCCTTGCGTGGAAAAGGCATTGCTAGCCAAGGAGCCCTTCAGACGTGTCCATTTCCTGAATTTGAGATTCTGTTCTACTGATCCGATAAGTAGCTTGACCAAGATGTTTAATCACAAAGAATCTCAGCATTGCCTTTTGGAAAATGAACATAACATTTGTCCCAGTGAGCTATACTTGTAAACAGCATCATTGTGGCTGAATCTAAACATGTTCACTTGCTGAAACTTTTTAAAAACAGCTCCTGTGTTTCCTATATGTTCTCTGCGCACTTAGGGTGGGACTTGGCGGGACTTTAACTCTAACCTGTACCAGCTTCCCTGCAGTGGTAGAATCCTATACCCAAGGAGAAGGTCTTCCTTTACAGGAAGCAATAAGGAGACTTTCTAAGGTCTGAATGTTTCTCCAGGTTTGTGTGTGGGGAAACAGCATCTTCAATACAACCAATCCTGTTGAGACTTGAGCAGGGGCAATGAATGGTGATTTGATCTTCAGAGTTCTGCCTTCAGGAAGAGGAATGATGCTGCTCTTGCAGAGTTCCTGACTTATGAGGAGTGTGGATTACTATGAGGCTAAGGAGAGCCCTCACTTCATGTCTCACGTTTGACCTCTCTTGTCCCTTTGTCTTTGCAGGGAAGTGACCCTCCATGCAGGGTCTCAAGAGATGCTAGCACCATGCCTTTGAAATTCCCAGAATGCAAACCTCTGAGCAGAATGAATATCTGCTCTCTCTGAATCACTCTGTCTTGATTTCCGGGCACAGCTGCAGAAAATACACAAAGAGTGTTAGAAGTGGTATAACTGAGCTTTGTCTCTGGTAGTCTTTACTGTCCCATATGTAAAGAATCCCAAATTTGCTTTGTTTTAGGGATTTATTTATAAAGTGGCCTCACTGTGAACTTACATAGTTCTATATTTAGCTGCATCCTAAGAATGTGTCGTCAGAAACCGGTAAACGAGAACTATAAGAAAATATTGACTTTAACTGTGACCCTTGTATAACCCATAAGATTGATACAAACATCCAAATGTAAAGGAATATTTTAATATTTTTTCACACAACCTTTTCCTATATTTACATGATATGAAATATTTTCATAAAAATTTCACAACCACTTTTTTTATTATTATATTTTCAAAGAATTTCCCCCTGCTTCCTATCCCCTTTTCCTGAAAGGTAAATTGAAAAAAGAAGTCTCGGGACAGAAACCATGTGCAATTAAGTTTTCAAAGGAATGGTTTCCATCTGTCTGTAGGTGTGTGAGCTGTATGGATTTGGTGAGTTTGAGGCTGACAGGGGTGAGGAGTCACTCTTGTTCTTCAATTCTCCACAAATCAGCTAAACCAGTTGCTGTGATCCGACTGTACAACCACCCTTCCTTCATATGTTGAAATCTTAATCCTGTGGCAATGGTAATACCAGCAGTGGGAGTGGGGAGGTGTTTAAGTCATGGAGGAAGAGACCTTATGAATGCTCTTAAGGGCCTTATAAAATAATCTCATAGGAGTGCCATTTATGAACCATGAATTATGTCCTCAGCACACAGTGAATATGCACTTAGACATGAATGGCCTGACCTTCAGAAATTTGAGAAACACACACACACACACACACACACTGTCCAATTAATAGTATTTTGTTAAAGCATTCATAGTGGTTTCAATTAAAGAAAAGAAAACTGGTATCATGGAGTGAGAATATTGCTTCAGCAAGTACCCAAAGTACCCCGAAACGTAAGAGCAGTTTTGAGACTGGGGTAATAAGAAGTTTATATTTTTTAAATGTTGAGAAAAGCACACCTATCCATGGACAAACCACAGAGGAAAGTTCTCTTGTGGGCCCACAACAGCATGAGAGACTATTCAAGTGCTCAGGAAAAGAATGTGGGTAGAAACATGGACAGGAAAAGCCATTCTGGCTACAAACACACTGATGAGAACTGGAAAAGACTGTCATAAAGTGCCAATCATCTTGACTGCATTGCACCTGTGTCGCAGTATGCAGTCTTCCCAGTGTGTTTTCTCAAAGCATTAACCCTGAGAGCAATGAGTTAGGAGATTTGCATGAAGATATTTCCAAAATAGTTGTTAATGATAAGGTGCAGGTTTCTCCTGAATGCTTATAGTAAAATGCAAAAAAGATAAACACTCAGAGACAGAGTTCTTTATCAGAATACAATGGGCATTCTTAGCTCAATATTTCCAAGAGCGAGAAAGTATATGCGGAAGAGAAGAGCAAGCACGGAAGCATTGGCCAGCTGCTTTTCAGAAAGCTAATATGAAAATGACCCTTCTACACTTCTCAGGGATGATGAAGACTGCCACATGCATTGCTTGCACGTCAAGCTGCAAGAGCAAGAGAGTTATTCGAAGGAAGGGATATGAACACTTGTCACCCTGACCGATTTGCCCTAATGTTTTGCTCACAGTACTTGGTCATAGCTCCAATGAGCTCTGGAGCAGTAGTACGAGAGGCTTCCAGAAGATGCCCTGGTGAGTCACTGAGTGCAACTAGAAAACCATCTTGGGATTGGAGTTGTCTCCTAGGCTTCAGATTAGTGGATTAACAAATATGCACTTCTAGACCAAGATGGCTACTTTTATGAATTAGCATTATTAAGCAATATTAATATATATGATTTGAGCGGATAAACCAAACAGCAGACCACGCCAAGGTGATTCCATGTGAGAGGTTTATTAAGCAGGGATGGGGAGCGGCAAAGCGGGTAGAAGAATAGAGAAGAGAGAGAGAAAGAGAAGGAGAAAAGGGGGAAGGGTGAAGAGAAGAAGAGAAGAGAGTGGGGTGAAGAGAGGAGGAGAAGAGGAAGAGAGCGAGGAGGGGGTGATCCCCTAATTTATACAGAGAATGACATCACACCAATGAGGGGGGGGACTGAGCCAGGTGAGTTGTGGGATTGAGGGTCGTTGTCCTGGCAACGCAGGTCTAGTGTCACATGGTTGGGCCAGGCCTTGGAGTATCCTGGTGCTAACAGCTACAGTTACACGACCAAGGAATAAAAGATACATGACCAAGGAATAAATCTGCTACTGAGGTGGGACCAGGAAAAATATCTCCCATGGGAGACAGGGCTTTTGAATGACACAGAGGCATCACCTGTCACAATACCATGCAGTTGAAAAGGCAAGGCCTCTGCTCTAGTGACTTCACAAATCGGAGAATTGAATTTGGACCTGCGCAGAGCCTATTACCTCTTTCTTCATTTCTATCTCCTCCTCATATAACAGAGATGTCTGTAGTGCAGAATCTCTGTAGAAGCACATGGGATGTTTGATTTCACCAGCTCACAGAGTCCAATTTCTCCAGAAGAAATACTGACTGATTTTGATGCTTTTTAGAGATCTAATATGAACCTTTAAGTTGGGTTGATGATGAAACAAGACTTGGTGATTGTTATGATGGAATGAATCTATTTTGCACGTGAAAAACGACATAAATCTGAGGGACATGGGACAAAAGTAACTAAATATTTGTGATCCTTATAAAAATTTTTATGTTTATATATACTTTATTCATGTATAATTCATATCCCATCTGTCTCAGAATGTGTATTACAACAAAGAAAAAGTCCCACTAATATAGATCTGATTGGCATTGAAGGCATAGTGATGGGCTATGTTAATGTGTAGTACATAGTAATTCTTTTCTCTTCAGATCCATTGATGACTCAAACTCTACTCTGTGGTCATTCCATCCTAGATGACCCCAGGAACAGAACTGTATATATTTGACTCGGAGGAAATCGCAGTCAGCTCTTTTTAGGGGTAACAAATTTTGGGAGTAAGAAGCCTAAATAACTAGTATTTGTACCTTTGGAAAATAGGACTCTAGCTACTTAAACTACCTGAGGACATGGTAAGAAGTTGTCAGTGTGCAACTCAGTGGTGGACCCTCACCAAAACCAGACTGATATGGCTAAGTGACTCTGCACTTCGCCACCTTCACAAGTGATAGATGCTGTATTAGTCAGGGTTCTCTAGAGTCACAGAATTTATGGATAGTCTCTATATAGTAAGGGAATTTATTGATGACTTACAGTCTGCAGTCCAATTCCCAACAATGCAGTAGTAGCTGTGAATGGAAGTCCAAGGATCTAGCAGTTGCTTAGTCCCACACAGCAAGCAGGCAAAAGAGCGAGAACCAGNCTCCCTTCTTCCAATGTCCTCATATGGTCTCCAGAAGAAGGTGTAACCCAGATTAAAGGTGTGTGCCACCACACCTTTAATCCCAGATAACCCTGAACTCGGAGATCTCCCTGTCTTAATCTTCTGAAATCAATAGCCACTGTGTCTCAAGATCTCCATACCAAGATCCAGATCAGAAACTTCTATCTCCCAGCCTCCAGATTAGGGTCACTGGTGAGCCTTCCAATTCTGGATTGTAGTTCATTCCAAATATAGTCAAGTTGACAACCAGGAATAGCCACTACAGATGCCTTTCACACCTTGCCAAACCATAAGGATGATGGTATTTTCTTGCTAAAATCTACATATAGTGGCATACCATGTGATACTTAGGGGGCATGAACAGTACCATCCTATTTTAAATGATTATTTATTTTAATGTATACTAGCCTCCTGTGTATGTATAGTGTATGTGGAAGACTGTGTGGTTGTAGGTCCAAGCTTGCCGCACTGTGCATATAGTCATAGACACTGACTCCTCATGACTTAATCTTGGCTTCCTCCTTCTTCTGAGGTAAGCCATCTCTTGTGTTTCCCTTCTATAATTCTGTATACCCCAGGATAACTGGCTCTGGGGTTTTCTGGATCATGTTCCTGTCTCTAACTGCTTTTCTTCCCTGAGAGCAGGTTCTGAAGATCAAACTCTCTGACCTGTCTTCCCAGCCCATAGCTAGCATGATTAAACCTCAGTTTCATGATCTTAAAAATTCATATATATTTTTCTTATGGGGCATAGCTAAATGAGACAGTCAACAATACTAGAGAAATAATATTAGCATGAAAAGTTGTATAATTGTTCTGTGATTGGATCTTGACACTGTACCTTTCTGACATAGAGATGGATACCTATCACGGGACACTAGAAGACCAAAAGAGTATGTGAGGCAGGTATGAGTAACATTTAGAGCCTTGTTCTTTTACACCTTGACTACCCAAGGAAATTTCAAGGTCCAAGGTCTTGGCTCAGCTATTCTCCTGGCACTGCAGCTCTTAAGATGATAAGAGGCACAAGGATGAGAGCAGATGCATTTCTACATTTCCAGGATCCATCTGTGTCTATCATTCCAGTGGATGAGCTGAAACACAACCCTCCTCTGCTATGCTATGTCATCATAGCAAGATAGGCAAGATTGTGTGTTATCCCTATTGTCAGTGACTACAGTAAACAACCTATAAGTTGTCTGAATCATGATCACCATGATATGGGATGGGAGAAACTCCTGAGCAACTAAATTTTTTATAGGAACTGAATAATTGAAACCTCTCTCCATGACTATTCTCTTGGGCGGTGGCTGAGTTTATGACTGTAGGCTCATCAGACATGGAGTGAAACATTTAAAAGTTCCAAGTCTTCAGAGACAAACATTTTGGTTACTTATTTATGTATAATTCATACCCCACCTGCCTCAAAAAAATGTGTGCTACAACAAAGGAAAAGTCACAGTAATATTCACTTGATTGGTACTGAAGGCATAGTAATCAGCTCTGTCAATGAATGGTGCATAGGAATCCCTTTCTCTTTAGGTTGATTGATGGCTCAAACACTGCTCCAGGTTATTCCATCTTAGAGACCTCCAGGCTCAGGAAGTATAGAAAACAAAAACAACAACAACAACAAACAACAACAACAACAACAAACAACAAAACCAACTTGATCAATTCCTTTTGGTTTCTGTACAGACTAGATTCATTCAGTGATTCCAACCATTCAATTCTTTCCTGTTGCAAAGGATTCTAGGTAAGCAACGTTAGAAATACAAAGGGTTAAGGCGGAAGGAATCTTTTTTTTTTTTAATGGAGGACATGGGTATGTGTAGGAATGTATTTACACAGACATGAGAAGTAGCCCCTATTAAATTGTTGTCTGGTTTCCTACTGTAGAATAACCTACTTAAAAGAATAAAATGAGACGCAACTGTTCCCATTTTAAAAGAGACAAACTCATGTCCTTAATGCTCATCACTCTATGTAGATATCCATTTCTCTCTTTGCTATCTTTTTAGGAAATCTTTATTTAATAATGCTCAGTAAATTAGGCCTCCATAGGCTTGGCTTTATCCCATCCAGCCAGTTTTCAACCTTCCCCCCCCACACCCACCTCCTAAAAATATCTGCGCGCAGTCTCTGATTTGAAATGTTAATTAAGAAGGGCCTGGCCTCAGGTTACAGTTTGTATTCCTTTTTGCATGCAAAGGGATATGCTAAGTAGGCTACTTAGAATCTAGGGGCCGACAGGGAGGCTTGCAAAGGACAGAAAAGTCCCCGAAGAGCCCAGGCCTTCTCTCCAACTCCCAAGGAAGTGATCGGTAAGACAGCTGGCTGAAATGAGTTATCTGACACACCAGAGTGTGTGGTCTTAATGTTCAGCCACTTTTCCTTTTCTAACCTAGAAATGTTTGTACTCAGCTACCATAGTTATGAAATCGTTTAATTAGGTGGTCATAAAGTCCAGATAACTCTCGGAACAATCCACTTTACTGATTTCAAACAGTCAAAGGATGTTGAAAGTGTTTGCAATTAGGATGTCAGTTGTATGACTTTCGGACTCTTCAGTGGGTATTCACTTCAAGTCTTTTGGCAACAAACATAGAGATGATGTCAGTAACACCCTGAAAAGCGGCTGCCTGTGTTTCTGTGTACTTAGTGATGTTTGAGTGGAAGTGAGGGGTTGGGGATGGGAACTGTAGATGGAGTTGTAAATGCACTTAACACAGTCCTACTGGCAAGCTAAGATTTAGAGAGACAAAATCTACATTTGAAAGCAAGGGCATCCTAGATGTTAACTTTAAATCATGTAAGATGTGGCACAAAGAAATTAATATTGTTGTGGAGGAGTATTCTAAATTAGCCTCTAGAGACAGAACTCGCAAAATAAATGCAAAAGTTATACCTTTAATTACTGCCGTGGGAACCTTTGAGATTTCGAAATGTGCATTTGTAGAAATAACACCAGAAAGTATTCTCAGAGTCTTTTGATTATAATGTTGAGGATGAGAACTAGTAGATTTCATTATTCTCATACTTGAGATGTTTAAAGTTTTCCCTTTTATTAACATGAACATATTTCGTTTGGAGAGGATACTCATTCAACCATATACAAAGGTATTGAGTGAAACCATTTTCTCCAGGGAGTCTCAGCTCTTGTCTTAACCCTCACAATAAGACACTCTTTCTTTCAAGCAGGAGGGAGTTCATTGTGCTGCACTTGAGGCTGCCACACTGTCTGAGACACCATCCTGTAGTAATCCAGCCTTTCAATATGGTGTGAAGGATGTGCACTTCTGCCTCTTCTCCTTGCTACAGAACTGACTAGTTAGGCTGTTCATGCAAAGTCAGGACTGATAAAGCCTTTGAATGAGTTAACAAATGGTATCTGGAGCAAATGTATGAAAAGAATAAACAATATAAAACGGCAGCAGTGAGAATTGCGGTTTACATGGTCATTGCTAAGAATGACCTGCGGAATAAGTGAATGAGGGGTCTGTGTGTGTGTCTGTAGATGGCATGGGGTTGCCAGTGAGCGATGGAGAAGACCAGATTGTCCACAACATTGACAGTGTGAGCACCTCACAGTGATCCATTGAGAACATGTCTCAGAAAGAGTGGAGTTTAAATAGACTCTAGCCCACAACCAGAGGAAAGATGCTCATTTTCAGAGTGATTAGATGGTTCTTTTAAAAGAACAAATTAAAGCAATTTTAAGCATTGAAATGAAGCTTGGTGACACCTGAAGAAATTACAAACTAATTCCTACTGAGGTTTAGAATTCTTTGCTTTGAATGCCTTTTCAAAAATATTTCTTTCTTGCTGCAGTATCTGATAAATAGCCAGTTTTGTGTAGCTAGCATGATTTTTAAATTTGCTTTCTGGCTACTGCTGTTTAGGGAGTGCAGTACTTGAAACAGAGACAATAAAACTGGGTGGGGTTTGACTCTTCACTCATAAGAGTTATTTTCATTTTTTTTTTAAAAAAATCATTCTCCACATATGATATATAATTTAAAGAACAGTAATAAGTAATGTGTAGATTTTATAGGCACGGCCCAAAATTTATTCGGTTTTATTCACTTACAAATATATCGTCTTTATTTTGCAAAATTTTGGTAGTCAACCCAGTAATTCTTGACTTGACAAAATTGGACAATAAAACCAGTTAAGGGACCTGTCATCCAAGTGTACGTCAACACTGTCATCACTTTCCTTTGGAAGGTTTAAAACGTTCTCACTCTGAACTAGGCCACATTCCCAGACCCCTAAGCTGAATTTTCCTTTCATGGTTTTCTCTAACTCCTTAGGTTATGGCTTCCCCAGTCGTTGATAATAAAGATCCAGCCAGGACTTTCCACTTCCCAGGAAAATATTTAAATAAAGTTTCTCGGAGCACAAATGAGATGCAGCATATTTCCATTTTTATTTGAGGAAGCCTTCCCTGCTATCTTTGTTCTTAATTTGGTCTCAAAAGAATTAGCACTAAGAGGAAAAATAGTCTGTAAACATGTATGAAATCAAATATAGAGGGTAGGCTAAAAGGTACTGCGTGCCAACAGAGCTTAGCTGCGGGAGGCAAAATTTTCACCATGGTTTTCTTCTTGGCTGAAAACACAGTGCCTTCCTTCTAGATTATTTAATCCTCAAAACGCACATCAAAGTCTCCCATCGGGTGGCACATGTCTTTATAGGCAGTTGAATGTCAAAGATCTAGCTTAAAGATTTTTTGAAAAATGTAAAAACATAATAGAGCCCAGATAATAACACAGCGACAAGAGCTGGCGCACTATCCCTTCCAGCAAAGTTGCAGGCATCACGGGCTGTGGCTAATCTCTGTGGCAAGGGGAGCCGCACATTCTGCAGCCGGGGACTGTGTGACATCTGTCCACCGGCTAGAAATGAGACGCTTAAGCTGCGTTCCAGACTAATATTAGCCTGCTAGCTCTCCCAATTCCACTCCACACCTGTGGCTCAGGAGAACTCAGACCCATAAATTCTGCCCCGCTCTCATGCCCAATTAGGCAGTGGAAGAACGAATGAAAAAAAAAAAAAAAAAAAAAAAAAAAGTCAGTCTTTTTCTGTCCTGTGCAAGGCGAGATGCAGCCTTCAGCTCAAGCTCCCCCTTGTTAGGTCTCATTTTTCAGTTCTTGGCAAGGACAAATTACTTGTAATGATTACATCAACTTCTTTAAATGATTATATCATTGTGAATTTAGTTTAAAAGCCCTTTAACACATTTATTTCGTACTTCAGATGCTGGCTTTTGTGTTAGTGAGACAGTGAAGCATATGGAAAGAGACAAAAGCTCCAAGATCAGTTGGAGCAGTCACACACAAGGGACTTGAGGGTTTCAGAGGTCACAAGCTAGGTGTAATAGAAACTGAAATACTCCTTTCGGAGGGCTCCAGATTGGATTCATTTGGATGAAGAAGTTTAGGTGACCAAGACCTAGGCTTCTGTCCTTTCGGAGTGGAACACATTACAAGAGGTTAGCCCATAGTCGACATGCCATCATCTTGGGCCGATATCTTTACACCCATCATCACAACCCAGTATCTTTCCACTCCTTACACCGAAATTTCTCCGTGTTTGTTTATATTCGAAAGATCCCTCTGATTTGTACTTGGCTCGTAGCATTGTCCTTTCTAGATTTCTTTTTCATATAGGAAAAAATGAAACCAGAACATTAGAATAACTGAAGAATGCCAGCTGCCAAGTATCTCCCCCCTTAATTAAGGAACACCAAATCCCTCCTCCGTGTAATCTGCCCAGCAACAAGGCTCTCCCAGGCTCCTCTGGGGAGAGCTCATTATAGGGTATTAATCCAGGTCTCCCAGTGATCGGGGAGACTGTATCGCCACACAACAGTGGTATTAAATACATTATTTAAATGCATAAGCATTTAGGGATGCATTTTGGCATAGACGTGCTACATTAAATAAAATTTTGTTTTATGAATAGAGTTGTGTGGGAGAAATGGGCCATGGTGCCCTATGCACAATTTTAAGCCTGCTCCAGATTTTGAACAGCCATCATTTTCCTGTGTGCCTTGGCTCTCTTGACTGCCTCATTGATTTCTAAGCCTTATCGGGAAAGAAGGGCATGGAATGTTTCTGAGGACTCTTGATGTTTGGAGTGCTGTAAAAAGACGGAGCAAATGTGTCTCCCAGATGTTGTCTTCTTTCTGCCTTGGAAACGCTGTCACACAAAAGAAAGAAAGAATGGCCAGGAGGCCTTGTTGACTACAGACACTAATATTCTCACAGGGGTGGCTATTTGCATTTCTGCCCAGCTGGAAAATGTCGTCTGTTGTGGTAACACAGCTTCCTCACTTGTAAGAAACGCTTGTCTCTGTTGGAGGGCTCAGGAAGATACCCCTTCTCATGCACGAAATCCCCTTATAGAGCTGCCGCCAATCCCCCTGGGGCCTCTCCGGCCCAGCTATGGTAGTGGTGAACTCTCATCAGCTCCTCCTTGGTCTCTGTGATTGGGACCCGTATTAATGGCTGTGACCGTGACTTTTCTCTTTGGGGATTTGGCCTTTTTCATTTGGTTGGAGACTCAGACTGAGCTTTGTCACAGAGAATTATTCTGTGGCAGTGGGTTGGGGAGATAAGTCTTTGTTGCGACATAAAACACATACAGACCAAAGTGTGAAAAATTGAAATGACAAGGGCGCTGGGTTGTTGTTTCTTAAGTTGGTCAAATGTTCAGGCATAGGAAGTAGGTATGCCCTGGGTCCTTTGCATACTGAATCGAACCTGCGTCCCTTGTTCCCCAGAGCGCAGGGCGACATGGTAAGGCCAGGTGCCTGTGACAAACAATACCACAGTGTCCTGGCCCTTCCTTCTCATGCTATGGGTTCCCTGTTTGATTTTGGTGTGAGTCGGAAGAGAGATGCTAGTGTATAGGAAACTGGTCCAGGTACAGTGAAAGCTGTTAAAACTGTTGTTTTCATGATATTGTGTTCCTGTCCCATGGTTTAGAAGGAGTTTAGCATCCATGGGTCCTCTGTCAACGCGGGAAGCTGGGTCTGTGTCTGACTCTTAATGCCTGATCAGATGTTTTGTTTCTCTGTGGTATATATAACATTCTGATTTAATTTTAATCAAACTTGGACATATTTAGGCTTTGGGTTTAATATTTTGAGGTGCACAAGAAATGAAGGCTTTAAACACTAAAAACACTATAAATTATACCTCTTCCTGTCACCAACCCCACCAATTGTTCAACAGCAGTCTTTTGCTCACTGAAGAGAGCATCACGGAGCACTTGCCTTGGCATGTTACAGAGGGCTTTAGAAAAAAGAACTTCTTACTAATGAAATTTGCCCTCCAGACAGATTAGAGAAATGTGTGGTTGAGTTATTATTAACTTCTTCTTAAATATAATTTACATCCTGTTTCTTGTGGTCCTAGGATTCTTACAATTCTGTCTATCAATGTTAGTAAGTGTGTGGATGTTACAGGTTTTATTTCTTTTATTCTGTAGCAGCAAACACTTGTAATGAACAGGGTTAATTTGTGAAGAGTAATTCCCCTGAAAAATCTAGAATTTTGTTTTATTATAAAATTGAAATGAAAACAGAGCATATATATGCTTAAGTACAACTCAAAATTGAAAAGTATGGATTTGCATACATTCAAACTGTGTCTTGTCTAATGATGCAAATGACCAGGTTGCATATGATGCTAAAATATGACCTAAACAAATAAACTATTTAGCCAGTTAAGAATTCATGTAACTATAGCCACAGGAAGAAGTATTATTGAGGGATAACTATAATTGAAAACCACTTCATGAAAATACATTATTTTAGAAATAATAAATATTTTCTATATATTCCATCCACCCTTAAATGTAGTCCAACTTCAATGATTTTCAGTGGCAAATATTATAGTAAAAATTTATTATTGTTATGAAAGTAATAATGGGAGTCTGGGAAGATAAAGTAAATTAGAAAAAGAAACAAGATTCAATGTATAAGAGAAAATAACTTCTTCTGACTAAGTTCTCTCTCCTTCTGCATTAAGAGACCGAGTTGGATGCGCTAAGCATTTTCTGTTCTCACTTCCTTCATGCTGCTTTCAGATCGTCTTCTTTGGCTGCAAGCAGTCCTCAGGAATCTTTGTCATTGTGAATCCTAGCCTGAGAATTTCTCCGTATTATGGCACCATAGTTAGCTTCTTATTTATCCAACTAATAAAAATACGTATGTTGTTAACAAATAGGTTCACATTCATCCAAAATTGAAAGCTCCGTACCAATTAGAGTGAATGTCAGTATCAAATAAGAATCTGTCTGTCTGTGGGTTTTAAGCATTCCCATTAATTTGATGTTATGATAATCTGTTTTACAATATGCTAAATCATTAACAAAGTAACTTTTTTGGCCTTTAAGTTGTATACTCTAATTACAAGTAAAAGCAAATTTGTATCAGATGCCCTTGCATCCTCCTAATAGGACCTTTTGTTAAAATATACTAATTACTTAGCTATGTATTAGATATTTTTGTTTTTATTTGTAGATAGTTCTTCAAACATTAAAAAATATTGAAACAAATCAGAGAATAAAAGGCTCTTGTTCTTGATCAAACAATACTTTAAAATGGAAAACGTGTATTACAGACCATTTGAAAGGAAAATGAATGTTTTCTATAATCTACGATCCCAAACTGTATATATTCAGCATTTTACGTAATTCATGAAGTAGCTATGAGAGGCATTTTATTCCATTATCAGGTGATTATCCCAAATATCAAGGGATCCTCACCTTTCCAGGATTATATAAACAGTGGTGGGCAGTTCCACCCGTGGCCAGAGCTCATCTCTTGTCACAGTCATTTAAATTTAATAAGATGGAAAAACATATTTGTAACTTTCTAGAGTGAATGAATGAACTTATTTGACAGGTGTAAGTGAGCCTGAGAAGTTAGAGAAGGGAACTGTGTGTATTTTAGTAGTGGGAAAGAGATTTATTATTATTATTATTATTATTATTATTATTATTATTATTATTATCATTATTATTATTATACTCAAATGCATCCTTTCTAGAGAAAACCCAGCCCTCTGTTAGTTGTAACTTTCCTCAAAATACAACTTGCTCCTTTTCTAAATTTGTCTAGAGTACTAAAAACTATTGGTAACTCCACTCAAACCGACTCTCACCCAGTTCCTGAGTGTGTGAGCACGAAGTTGCTGCTTCTGCATCCTGGTGTGGCAGCGTTTGCCAGCCCTGAATCAGTTAGACTTCATTTGGCCCTGAAGCTATGTTAGAAAAGATAATCAGAAGTCCATCCTGACACAACCTGAGAAGATTAAAGCTTTTCTCCTTTCCTTAATTTTCTTTGCTGTTACATTTCTGTGGATCTGTTGGGGGAAATCTGAAGGTTTTTTTTTTTTTTTTTTTAATAAACCGAAAGCCATTTATATAGTGTGCCTGTATACATGTGTGCGAGTGTGTGTGTGTTCATGTGCATGAGTGTGTGTATGTGTGTGTGTGTGTGTGCGTGTGTGTGTGTGTGTGTGTGTTTGTGCGTGCGTGCGTGTGTGTGTGTGTGTGTGTGTGTGTGTGTGTGTATGAGAGAGAGGGGGGGATGTCTTTTATGTTTCTGGCTAGTATAGTACTATAAATTTATACCAAATCAAATTTAAAGTGATAATTGCTTACAAGGACTATCATTTTGTTGTTGTTGTTGTTATTTTGAGTTGTTTTATGATTCTGACATTCTCTTGCTATAGGACATTGAAATTAAGCAAAGAAAATAAACATTAAATTGTATATATTTTCGATTGGTTACATCCTCCTTTTAGTTCCACAGATAAATAAATTGGAGATGATGATCTTATTTCTTAGGCATTATAAATTACTCTTTAGGATTTGTTCTGTTTGCTTATTTTATAAAGTCACACAATGAGTTACACTGAGTAATAACATCACAGCAAAGGGTGAGTTGTAGTCAGCTACACTATTGCAGAGTGGGGTTGGAGAGAAGGCTGTGTTAGAAGCTAAGACTGTTGTACAGAGGGCTCAGACCCTAACTTAACACACTTTCAATCGACAGTTACAGTTCCCTGAGACCGAGTTTGAGGGGCTGAGTTGGGGGAACTGAAATACCAACCTTTGAATGGATCTCAGGATTGTGATTGTCTCATCCTTCATGTGTGATGAAACAAAGCATGTTCTGAAAGAAATACGTGATATAAACATTAGGGCTTATGCAAAATAAGTTTGAAATGTGGCCAGGTCTCTTGGTAGTGCGTGCTTCATGCTTCAAACAACATTGGGAATGAAACACAATATTATCTGGCTATAGCTGTCCTTTACTCTGAAAGCAGAAAACATCTTGTCTCCTCTCTGACACATTTATTTTAAATATGAATGGATTCACTTCCCCCCTATACTATATATTTCTGACTGCCTACCATTGTACTGCACTACATAAGAAGTACAGGTACCCGCTCAAGGGTGTTATCCGAGGTAGGTTTGCAGGAAAGATATTGTTAGTGTGAAAGAGAGAGTTGATAACATACAGCTCAGTTTAAGCTTTGAACCAACTGCTTCAGATGAAATACACCACACACACACACACACACACACACACACACACACACACACATTTTAAAGCAACCAGCAACTGCTAACTAATCAGTTTGGTTCTTTAAAAAGGAAAGAGAGGAAAGAAACGACAAACAAGGAAATTGTAACTAGAAAGAGGACGGAGCCTCTTTGAGACTTCAAAAGGTACAGAGAATGCACAGGCCCCTGAGGCTGAGGGATAAGAACTATAAACGTGCCCTGTGATGTCTTTTCTCCTGACCTCATGCCAAGGTTAAGATTGAAGATTTTTCTTATGACTTTGAAACAGAGTTAAGGTAAAAGAATTTGATGCACACTGGTAAGAAACCCGAACCCTTGAGCTCCTTGGGGTAGAACTCCTCTGAGGAGGCCACGCACAGCCTCCCAGGGTGTTCCCACTTGTGTCCTGAGTGAGTCTGGGTTGTGACTATTGTACATGTGTCTTTAACTTCTGTTACCATGAGTTCAGACCGCCAAAAGGCTGTGGTGCAGGGAGCCGGATAGGGCACAGCAGAGCCCCTGATGTGCTAGGTAGAGCTGATTCTTTGTCAGCGTAGCCATGCCTTCTGTCTTTACCCAAAATAAATGCTACAAAAAAAAAAGTAAAAGAGACTACTGGAACTGTTAGGTTCGCCTGTTAACTTCCTATAAATGCCATTTGGTGGTGCTGTGTGAGGCTGGCTGTGCCCCACGTACCGCACAAAGTCACACTTTAGTTCATAAAAGATGTTGTCTTCAAGAGTGGCATGCTATTTATGAGTAGCGCACTTAAACTTCTATTCCTAATTGTCAATATTTTTTTTTCCTTTCTGTGGAATTGTATGTAATTCTGTTCTTCTGTAACAATAAAAGGTAGCCATTTTCCCAATCACAATAGAATATTTTAATGGTCTATATTTTTGAAATGCATGTGTTAGTTCAGGTCTCTCAAAATTATGCCCTTTAAAAAAGAATATGAACAGAAATTAAATTTTGGCTTTGGAAATAGGCTTGTTGGTCTATGTGCACATTCTTCTTTTCCTCAGCCCCTCATAGAGGTGTGGCTTACTGGGAGCACCACTCACAAAGGATTTGTTCCCAAGGGTGTCTGCCTATTTGCATTGTTCTCCTTTTTTCAGTAAATGTGTTACATGTTCTATTAATTTATAATTAAATCAGTATTCATAACAGCATCATGTACAAGTTGTTACACTGAAAAACAGTACTTATTTCTTAATCCGATGTTAAAAGAGGCAGTAAGAGTGTGTACATGTAGCTCAATGGTGGAGTGTGTTTTACACATCCATGGCTGCCACTGGTCTGATTCTGAGCCCCCAACGTCACCTAATAATACATAACTGAGAACCATCACGGAAAGTGAGCAGATGTTTAAATGGAGATGAAAAGGACATCCATCTTAGGATGGGAAAGCAAATTTGCTTTGAAAATGAATCTTTCCTGGGACTAACCCCAGAGCAAGGTGCTGGCTGAGGAAGTACAGAGCCGCAGCCCAAGGTCTGTGCAAGCTCACTGGGGTGGGGGTGGGGCTGTGGCTGTGGAGAGGCTTCCTCTCAGAGAGGCAAAGTGAGCTTTTAAACCTGAGCGAGATGCTTTCGGGGTTCAAGACTTTTCAATGAAATCTGAAATCTGCCCACATGCATTCTCTGAGGATTTGAGTTTTCTGACAAAGGGTTAAGCCAAGGAGGAAAGGTCCCCAACATTTACTAAAAGGAGGGACATGCAACCAGAAACAAAGGGGCCCAAAGGAAGCCAGATGATTAAGCAGGTGAAGCCAAGAAAGGCTGAACTGAGCAAAAAGGATGAAACCATAAGAGAAAGAAAGAAAGATCAGCTTCACACCCAGCTGCTTTCTGAGGGTCAAATCCACTGAGAGAGACACAAGGCCAGGCCTGAATGATTAACCCTGCATTACAGAAGGCTTTGTTTTCAAACTGAAAACTGACTCACGGAGCAGTGTCTGCACATGCCATAGCCAGGTTCTGATGAGCCTGGAGACTTAATTAGATCCTTGGGTCAGTTGCAGGGATCCTTCAGGTCAGGTTTCTGGAGCCTTGATGGGGAAACTCACCCTGAATTAGCCTCCAGCTGTGGTTTCCAGACACCCAAGAAAGCCTTTTCTTGCTCCTGTGACTTCCTAGTATATTGAAACAAAACATGGATCAGGTACGCTACTGCTGGGCAGACTGGGAAAGTACACATGACTGGTGAATGTGGAAGACTGGCTCACAATTACTTTGTTAAAATAATTTTCTGCCAATACTTAAAAAGAAAAACTCTGATGTGAATCAATGGGCACACTTTGGAAAGTTAACATGTTACTTAATTAGATTGTTCTCTTTCTTTGGTAAGGAAGGGCTGGATTCAGAGTTTGCTCATCTGCAATTTCAAATAGACATCTTGCCTCTTCTATTTAGATTTTATATTCTTTGGGGGTGAGCGCGCAGAATTGCTCAGTCATAAAAGTGATTTGTTTAGCAGAAGTTCATTTTGTATTGTTTGTGGTTTTATCTCACTAAATATAGAATAGATTTGAAGACCAAGGAATGCTATTTATATAAAAATAATTACAAAGTTCTAAGTGAAAGACCCGAAGACAAAGGATGCTGACAGCGACTCTGGCAGCAGAATGCATGGCTGTTGATTTCACTGTGGGCCTTTGACAACGCTGTTGTCTCCATCTTTCTCCCTTCAGCTCTGCCAGTCTGAGGCAGTTCTGTATATTCTGAAGGCGATGGGAGTGTGTCAAGGCCTTGTCATCGCTGGTCAGGGAAGGGGTTTGTCAGGAGAGTTTTCAATAATAAAAGCATCGGCAACTCATCAGAATATTTGCTGTTTCTTTTTGACAAAAGAGGCAAGTGTCTGTCAAGAAAGATCCAGGCTTCTCTTCTTCCCCGCGGAACCTGGAGGCCGCCTTGAATAGCTGCAGACTCCAGAAACCTCGTGTGCAAAATAGCCTTATTGATTCCTGTAGACTCTTGTTATGTGTGACATCCAACAGGATAAGTCAACATGATTTTGCCAGTTTGTTAGCATGTGTGGAGCAGAATGAGCAGCGACCATTAGCAGGCAGTACATTACGATCTGGGAATGGAAGACTCGGCGGAAACCCACGGAAACACAATCAACACAAAATGGTCCAGCACGGAGACAGCCCATGCGCACTGCAGAGCCCTCGAAAGGGTTAAATATTGATGGATTGTTTGGGTGTTTAAAATTTTTTTTTTCATAGCTAAAAAAGAAAAATGCATCCTCATGCTCATAAACAAATACATCAGTTGCTTAAGGGTTATATGGAATTTGAATGTAAATAGCACATTGTAATGACGCCCCAGAGACTGACATTGTAGTCCGTTTCTTGAGAACACATCATGGCAAACTTGGTTTGTGCTACTGGTTTCCTTAGTAACTGGAACAACATATTATTGAGGACATAAAATAATATCCTGCTCAGCCACTGAGCATCTTGAACTAAAATGTAATTGATTTTGCATGAGGTGTAGGATTACCGTACCCTCTGCACTGTGTGGAGATATTACAGCTGAAATGAACGTGGTTGGAAATTGTTTTTATTTTTATTTTTCAGATCAGCCATTTTGCTCCTAACCATCGCTCTGCCCAAGCCCTCACATTCCTAGCAGTGTGGAATGTTCTGTCTTTAAGACGAGCTTATTATTAAATAGAGCTGTGCAGCTGCTGTGTAATTCCTCAGCATACAGGAATAATATTATTTATTGTGCGTGTGGAAAGTGTACCATATGAAATTGTATGTGTCGGTGGCATAGGCAGGATGTTCATTTTCCCAAGCTTACAGATTTACTGCACGATCATGCGAAAATGTGCAAGCAGAAGACTGCCTGGTACCCTGTGTAGCCTTGAGTCAGAAATGGGGACAAAGACTCTGGAAATTCTATTTTAATTCCGCTTCTGCAGCTGGTTGACTATACTGCCATGGGTAAATTATTAGATCTCTAGTGTCTCAATATCCTTATCTATAAAATGGGAATAATAACACCCGCCCCACAAGGGTGTTATATGGATAATTACTTGATCTGTGCAAAGAGCTTTGAAGATAGAATATGCTAAATCTTATGATTGTTTCAAACTACATATGCAGCAGTACGTTACAGGCATAAAATTAGAGAGCGCTTTAATGAGCTTAGACGATTGGCGGCCTCTGGTTTAGGATAAGAGTGTCTGGAGACCAAGCAAGGCTTTGTCTGCTGCACTGTTCCTGCAAATAGCATTTCCTAGAATTGTGTGGTAAGAGCAGGATGGCTCAGCAATTGATTTTGATGCTCTCCTTTCTGGAAATACTAGGTTCCTGAGGAGGTGATAATGTAATGTTACAGGCACCCCTGCACTAGTGAACTTCATGCCCACCTCCCCCCACCCCCTATTTCATTGGAAAATTGATCTCCTTCCAAAGAGATCTGTGGAGGAATTATGGGCTGGATGGAGATTTTTCCATATGGGAGCACTACCTCCCAGAATACCTTGTTACCATCTTTACCAGCAGAGAGGCCATTTCCCTTATACCAGCAAGGGATTCATTTTATAGGAAGTAAGCTTGTCAAAGAAAAGACCCTAGCTATTAGATGTAGTGTGCTAATTTATTCACTCATACAACAAATATTAAAGACTTTCTATGAGCTAGCTACTATTTTAATTAAGTCTTTAGAGCAGTAGTTCTCAACCTTGTGGGTTGTGACACCTTAGAGTTGCATTTCAGATAGTTATATGATGATTCATAACAGTAGGAAAATTACAGTTTTGAAGTAACAATGAAATAATTTTGTGGTTAGGGGTCAACACAACATGAGACACTGTATTAAAAGGTCACAGCATTAGGATACCTGAGAACCACTGCTTTAGAACTTACAACAAACGTTTCAATACACACACACACACACACACACACACACACACACACACACACACATATATATATATATATATATATATATATATATATATATATACACACACACACATATATACAGAGCCAGTTCCTAAACTCTGTCCCAGTGGGCCACTGCAGAACTGGGTGTTGCATGTGAGTTTCATGTATGTAGTATACAGAAAGCTCTAGCTGGTTCAGGAGTATTTGAAATGGCAAATAAATTTGAGGAGCAGTTATTTGCCATCTGATCTGGGCCTCATGAACAAGAAAGATTTCCAAAGATAGTCAGGATTAAAGGGAAGTTAGAAAAGACACGGTGTGCAATTGCTTGGTGAGGGAAAAGGCAGCAGAAATTAGATCTCAAGCCATCTAACTTGTCCAGAACACGCAGTACGTGGCGAGGAGTACTGGGAAATAATCGTAGAACACAGCTTTATGGCGCATCGCTTCTCCTGCATAAGAGCAATATGCCATTAACAACCCAATGCCATTTCTTCTCTTCTCCCTGTATCCACTCTACATAGGCACCGCGCCCGATGACGCATGTTACATTATTGTTCGTTAATTACGTGTTAAACAACAAGTAAGGGACAGGCTGTAGAAGGACGTGATACAAAATTAATGGGCATGAGTTTGTCCCCTAGGCAGCATGTGGCTGCAGAGTGTGTCCTCTAAACCTGAAGAGGAGAATCAGAAGGGAGGAACCATTGTTAGGAATTTTCTGCACTTGTTACAGAGCAGGTTGGCATGTGATAAACCAAGGCAGTCCTGATTTTGTAGAAAAATGGAAGTATAGTTTAGACAAGATGCCTGGACAGAGGCTGTGGCTGTGGGCTGTGCTTGTTGGCAAGATTCCACTTAGAAGGAACTGAGTGGATCGAGGCAGGCACTGAACATTTGGAGGAGTAGATGGAGAAGGTGGGAGACTGGTGGCTGGGTTTGGGATACCCATAGGGCATCCAGGAGGAAGCATCTAGAGCTCTGGAAACTGGAGGACAAATGAGATGGAAAGATCTAAACAGAGGTTTGTTTTTCTTGTATGTGTGATATGTGGTGAGATTGTATGTGCAGTATGCATGTGCATGTATGTGTTTGCACATGGAGGCCAGAGTTCTTTTGTTTTTGTGATAATTTCTCTCTCTGACATGGTAGCTCAAAAATTAGGAAGGCTGGATGGCCAGTGAACTCTGGGAATGCAAGTGCCTCTCCAGTACAGGGAAGGCAGGACCACAGCACTGCACTTAGCATTAATGAGGATGCTAAAGATTCAGAATCAGGTCCTCTTGGTTGATTGGCAAGTACATTACTGACTCAGCCTTCTCCTTTCCCCCAGGATATACTTTTCAGTGTTATCCATACAGATCCAAGACTTGAACATCTTAATCACTGATGGAGGGAGGGAGGGGCTGACAAGAAAAATGAAAGACTTCAAAAAGATTTGCATATAAAAGCTAGGGTGGGAAACAGAACCAAGGCAAGAGGGACTGCAAGTTTTTAATTTTCAGTGAAAAGAGAAACAGGATGTATAAATTAAAAAGCAGAGTCATTTGATTAGTATAGTTGAAGGTATAAGTGGAAGGAGACACAGAGAACCATTGGATTTGCTTATTTAAAGTTCACTGTTGATATTTAAGGGTTTCATTGGACCCATTAGTACCAAGGCGTGACATGAGGAGATTAAGGCATGAATAAATGAGTTTTAGAAGAAGTGAATGTAATCATTGTAAACCTTTCCACTCACAGGTTGGCAGTGGCAACTGTAGAAAAATAGGGATATAATCCGAGAAAGCTGCCGACAGAGAACCCTGCAAGCTTATCCCGCAAGGGTTGCCGCCTAAGATGGTCCACTGCTAAAATCAATTTTCTAATATGGCGATGGCCAACTGTTTAGAGTCCTGCAATCATAGCCCTAAGGTTGGTTTCTGTTTTTCGTGGATAAAAGCTCTTTCTTATGTGCCTTGATGCCCTTGTTCAGTAAAGTTACTGCTCCGAGAATGCTTACTTCTACCTCCCGAGCTGATGCTTGTATAATCACCCAATTATAAAATAATGTAAAAGTCTAGATACCAAGGCCTCTAGTGAGATAAGTGAACCCTTAAACACTGAAAAAAAAGTGAGAT
Organism: Mus pahari; assembly: GCF_900095145.1. Classification (NCBI taxonomy): domain Eukaryota; kingdom Metazoa; phylum Chordata; class Mammalia; order Rodentia; family Muridae; genus Mus; species Mus pahari. Next base: position 135,296,682 of record NC_034593.1, read on the forward strand.
ATTCTCATGTTAATTTCCAGACAGGTATTATAATTTAAAATGCACATTTTGGTCCCATGTTTATATGTGGTGTAATTTTGAGCTTTTCTTGATGGGTCTCCTTGAGTATACTACACTTCCGGCTTATTACAGGATAGCTGTAATTTCATATTAGGAAGTGGAGACACTGTCTGGAGCAAATGATAAGCATGTACTAGCCAGCTTGCTGTAACATTACCCACTGGTTGTATGTGTATCATTTGGCACTTATAATGTTAGCCTGAGTGACAGACATCAGACATCTCAGGGTGGCAGTAATAAATGGCTCTTCCTAAGGCTGTTGCTGTGCACAGACCATGGACTTTGGCAGTTTCAGGTCTTCATGCATACTCAAATTCTCAAAAATGTGGCCGAGCACCTCATTTATCTTAGGATACGTGCTTCCAAGGCAACACTCAAACAGCCAAACCATTGTCAGTATTAGAAAACGTACCAAGAATCCAACTCAGAAGTATGAAGTGTTATCATCCAATCAGTAACTGTAGACCTAGCGTCCATAAGAAGCTAACAAGTCAGCCTTGTCCCCCCCTGCCCTAAGCGGGAGTCAGTAAGAGTACATTGTCAGTCAGAGCTTAGAGCATCCTCTGGTTAGGATCCCTTTCAGCTCACGCCTAGATGCACAGGTATGATTTTTTTCCCTCACCAATCACATAATACGTCAAGGTTTTATTCTCTTACTTTAGTATCAACGTAGTAATCTGAGCTGACATTTCATACATTTCTCACATATGTTAAACAGTATCTAATAAAATTGTTTAGAAGTTAATAGTGAAATAAACTTTTAAAAAATTTTTAATTTTTTTTCTATTTTTTAATTTTTTAATTTTTAGATATTTTCTTTATTTACATTTCATATTTTATCCCCTCTCTTAGTTTACCCTCCAAATATCCCCTATTCCCTCCCCCTGCTCCCCAACCCACCCACTCCCATTCCTGGTCCTGGCATTCCCCTATACTGGGGCATAGGGCCTTCACAGGACCAAGGGCCTCACCTCCCACTGATGACTGACTAGGCCATCCTCTGCTATATATGCAACTAGAGACACGAGTCCCACCATATGTTTTCTTTGATTGGTGGTATAGTTCCAAGGAGCTCTGGGTGTACTGGTTAGTTCATATTGATGTTCTTCTTATGGGACTTCAGACCCCTTCAGCACCCTGGGAATTTCTCTGGTACCTTCATTGGGGACCTTGTGCTCTGTCCAATGGATGACTGTGAGCATCCACTTCTGTATTTGTCAGGCACAGGCAGAGCCTCACAGGAGACAGCTATATCAGGCTCCTGTCAGCAGGATCTTGTTGGCATCTGCCTAGTGTCTGGGATTGGTGGTTGTTTATGGGATGGATCCCCAAGTGGGGCAGTCTCTGGATGGTTGTTCCTTCAGGCACTGCTCTGAACTTTGTCTCTGTAACTCCTTCCGTGGGTATTTTGATCCCCTTTCTAAGAAGGAACAATATATCCACACCTTGTTCTTCCTTCTTCTTGAGTTTAATGTGTTTTGCAAATTGTGTCTTGGATATTCTAAATTTCTGGGCTAATATCCACTTATCAGTGAGTACATATCATGTGTGTTCTTTTGTGTCTGGGTTACCTCACTCAGGATGATATCCTCTAGATCCATCCATTTGCCTAAGAATTTCATTAATTCATTGTTTTTAATAGCTGAGTAGTACTCACATATGTTAAATTTAGAGTATATAATAAAATTGTTTAGAAGTTAATAGTGAAATAAACTTTTATTTAATCAGTTAGAAGTTTAGGTTGGAGTTAAAATGGGCATTTTATTAAATAGCCTAGTCAAAATGGTCCCTATGTTAGAACAACGGAAAGCAGAAAAGATAGAACTGTGTTGCAATAGACAACACAGTGTCTCAGATATTTGATTTTATTTTTGAGACATTATAGTACTGTGCAGCTCTGCCTAACCTGGAGCTCACACTGTAGACCAAGATGGCCTCAAACTCACAGAGGTTTATCTGACCATTGTCCAAGTGCAATTATACTGGGCAATACTATTTTCTCACTAAATTCCTCTTCCCCTTCAATAAAATCTTTCTAGATTTTAAATATACATATACACATACATACATACGTACATACATACATACATGCATACATATGTGTGTGTGTGTGTGTATTTGTGTGTCTGTTTATAGTTGAAAATAACGTTAAACAGTTTGATAGACCAAAATTATTTTTTGTAGTAAATTACATGCATTTGTATTGAAGACCTTTCCAGCTCTTAGTTATTTTGATGTGGCAGAGGGATGCAAGAAGAAACAGCATCCTTCAAAGAAGGCCAGATCAGAGGCACAGAAGTCTGGTGGGTCTATCCTAACTAAGCCCCCTTGCCCCAGCCCTTACTTGATGGATGCTTGGGCCAAATCATTTTTCAGTTTCCTAGTGTTTTTCTGGAGAATCACATCACTGTAGCAGATTGGAAAGCTGTTAGATGTCTTAATTGACTTAGAGAACTCAATGACCTTAGCCCAGTGCTTGTTGCACAGTTATCTCAGTGCTTGTTGCACAGTGAGAAATCCCAGGGGGACTCACTGAATACCTGTGGAGCCATCTTTGCTATGGACCTGAAACTCTGATGTGACAGTCCCTGCGCCTTTCACACTCTTTCTAAGTGTAACAGAGGCATGTCATCGCAACCAAGATGACGTCTGGCTCACAATGGTAAATGTCACTAACTTCTACCAGGAGCTTTTAAGCAAGGTGAGCAGCTGAAGGGAGAATAAGGAATCAGAAATGTTGTCCCCTATTCCCAGTCCCATTACTGACTTGAGAGGGCAGAATAAATGCATCACAAATAAATAAATAAGCAAATCACTTAACCTTTCTGCATTTCAGTCTCAGCACAATGAGAGAGAAAAGCCTTCGCTTTTGAAGGGCTCGGAATTCATTGACTCCAAGAGTAGCTAGGCTTATTAACTTCTCAGTGTCTCAGCGCTTCTTGTGTGTGCTCTGAGTGTTTGCTTTTCATTTGGGAAATGAAATATTTCCTTAACATTAATATGTGGTAACTGTAGAAATTACGGATGCCTGCCAGTGTCTCAGATAAAATCAGAGGACAAATGAGTCAGGCAGCTAATTAGGTGAGAGAATGGGGCAGGAGAAAGGACAGCTGTGGCGAGAGTCAGTCCTGATTGTTGTCCCAAGCCCAGGGTGACAACTTGTGGATGTTATGTGATAAGAGGAGGCAAGTTCCTGCTTCCCAGTTCTGCTCAGTCTGCACTCTGCTTTCACACCCCTTTGCTTGCTGACCTGGCAAGCTCTTCCTGCAGAGCAGAGCTGCACGGCCTTATAATTTGTATGTCTTGCTGTTGCTTGACATACCTTGATTCATGAAATAAAACCTACTTTATTTCAAAAGTCACGTTCTTGGCCGGTCAACATTTTCATCTCTATTATCTGTAAAGCTTATCCTTGAAAGTACAAAGACACATCCCGTTGGTTATGTACAAAGGTACTATACAGGCGTACATAATTTTGTTGTTTGCATGAGCGATAGGGAATAAAATGAATCATTCTTATTAATCACTTGCCACTATTCCTATTCTCTTAATTATTACTAAATGATGAACACAGTCAGTCACTAAAATATTATGGAAATACTGAAACATCGCCATGTTTTATTTCTGGGCGTAAGACAGACACAGAAGAGTTATGGTTTGTTGGCCAAATGAGATCTATTACACTTCTCAAAAACCCTTTATTCATTTTTTTTCAAAAATCAATATTACATTGGTATAAAGTATAGATAAAATATAGCATGGAATGGATTTTATAAAGTTGCCTTACTAGATGTGCTTTATGACACATTTTGATAGATCCTATTTTAATTTGAATTTGGGGGTGTATTTTTGTGTGTACATGAATAGGCCTTTTCCTTAAAATTTGTGAATCCCAACTTTATGTTCTATAAATGGATGTATAGAATACAGAACAGATATAAATGTAAACAATGTGTGTGTGTTGTAGCAAAATTTGTCATGTAACAATTCTCCAAGCAAATACAATATACACACCAATAAGCCACAGACCTGATACTATACATCTCAGTGTTGTCCTCCTATTAATATTCTTTGAAGAAAATCTTGGACTGTTCATGAATTTAAATACTTTTCATATAAACCATATAAATATAATGATTAACAATCTGCTGTATTCACAATTCTGGACAGGAGATTTAGTATTTTCCTAATTACATAGACCCGTGTGGGAGGATGTGACTGCTAAAGAAGATTAAGCCATTTGTATTTATTCATTGCTGCTTTATAGCATTAACTCACAAACTCAGGCCCGCTGCATTGAAGCCTGAGGAATTTGATTACCAGAGCAGAGGAGTCGGCCAATCTTGGCTTGAGACATCAGACTCCACTAATTGTCTACCAGCCGTGATTTAGCTGGATCGGCTTGCCACAACCTTGCTATTGATAGGAACATTTGAAATCTGATTAAAATTACTGTTTAATAATCAAGTCTTGGAAGAAACCCACCTGGCGGATGCATTTCATTTCCCCCATTCGTATCTGAAGGAGAAACAAGCAAACTTTGCAAAACTTAAAATACTCACTTCCTTTAAAGAAAATATTTTGAAAATAGGTTTCACAAATAGGTTTCCAAGGGAGAGAATTAAATTTCATTATTGCTGTTATTCATTTGTTTTGTTTTGATTCACAGTTCCTTTGAAGGCTGTTAGTAATATTTTTTTATGCCAGTTTATATTTAAAGATGGGAGTTGCTCAGCATTCTCTCTTAAGTGCCTCCACAGTTTACTCGTCTATATAATGGCTATAGGAGACAGAAACAGGAGACAGGCTACATACATATTATTTATTTTATTTATTATGTACTTACATGTGTGCTTTCAAGTGTGTGTGTGTGTGTGTGTGTGTGTGTGTGTGTGTGCGCGCGCGCGCGCATCTGCCAAGGCTCATACATACATAGAAGTAAGAGGAAACTTGCAGAAGTCTGTTTTATTCTCCTTGGGGGTCTCAAGCAATGAATTCAGGTCATTAGATTTGATAGCAAGTGTCTTTCCCGATAAGCTTTTTCTCCAACCTCTATATTACATACATTTAAGCATGTCAATTCCAATATGGTTTTCTTTTCATATATTTGTACATCTGGTGTGTGTATGTTTGTTTGTGTATTTGAATCTATGGGTACACGCTGTGTGTTCACGGGTGTGTGCATAAGTGTGTGTGTGTGTGTGTGTGTGTGTGTGATGTATGTACAGCCCTGAGAATGAATGATGTTGGGAATCTTCTGAGATTCTTCCTCCACCTTAGTCCTTTGAGGCAGACTCCTCTCATCTGCTCACTGATGCAGTGGCCTCCCTATCCAGCTTGATCCTGGGTCCCTCTGTCTCTGGGTCTGAGTTAGGAAATTTCAGAAAGACTGCCATGCTCACTTGGCATTAATGTGGATGCTGTTGACCCAGCCTTGACCCTTTCGCTTTCCTACAACACTTTAACCACTGAGACCATCAGATCCATACTTCTAAAGATTTATTTATTCTTATTTTATGCATAGGGATATTTTGCCTGAATGAGCATGTGTGCAGCACACGCATGCTTGGTGCACATGATAATCAGAAGGTGTTGGATCCCTTGGAACTGGAGCTGTGAATGCTTGTGAGCCGTGTGCATCCCAGGAACAAAACTCAGCTTTTTTGCAAGAGCAGACACTGAGTCGTCTCCCAGTCCTCAGATCCATTTAGGATGAATCTAATACGTGTCCTCAAAGAAAGCCTTTTGTTAATTAAGGCAGAAATGTTTGCACGTGTAGGAGAGATTTAAGGCTTTTAAAAACATATTACAGCAAGCGGGGCGACTTGGATAAGTCCAGTGCCAAATCAACCAGTCCATACCTGCCAGATTTGAAGAAACAGATATTTATTAATTTTGGATGTTCATATTCTCCCATTGAGGAGAGCTCCCTAGAGACTTTCCCTAAGATTTTAGTGTTGCATTTCTGAGAGTTCGAAGTTCAGAGCACAGAAGGAGTCCCGGAAACGGTCCTCCACTTTTCCCTGAGGCAAATTTTGCAATGAGCATATGTAGCTGGCTCTATTCCTGTGAGGATCCCAATTGGAGTCACCAGGTGCCTGGGGTGGAGTCGAATCAGTTACCTGGAGTTAGATCACCACTGTGGTCCTCTTAAGTCGGATACTGTTTAAGTAAGAGGCTTTGTTCTGGGGGCATGCCTCACATATGTTTAAAGTTGGAGACAAGAACCATGCTAAAGGTTCGATGTGCTCTTACCCGGACATCTAGACTTCTGAAAATCCCTTGTAGAAAGAAAGGAAGGACCAGAGAAACAGCGCAGAAGGCAGGCTGACCATGGAAGAACAGAGTAAATGTTGAGATCCCAGTGGCAAGTCATCAGGGATCTCCTTGCAGATACTGAGCATGAGCACGGTGAGCATGAGCACGGTGAGCACAGTGAGCACACGGTGAGCATGAGCACGGTGAGCATGAGCATGGTGAGCACAGTGAGCACACGGTGAGCATGAGCATGGTGAGCACAGTGAGCACACGGTGAGCATGAGCATGGTGAGCACGGTGAGCACACGGTGAGCATGAGCACGGTGAGCACGGTGAGCACGGTGAGCACACGGTGAGCATGAGCACGGTGAGCATGAGCACGGTGAGCACGGTGAGC
>NC_034593.1:135303624-135329757 GCF_900095145.1 Mus pahari
AGCACGGTGAGCACACGGTGAGCATGAGCACGGTGAGCATGAGCACGGTGAGCACGGTGAGCACACGGTGAGCATGAGCACGGTGAGCATGAGCATGGTGAGCACAGTGAGCACACGGTGAGCATGAGCACGGTGAGCACGGTGAGCACACGGTGAGCATGAGCACGGTGAGCAGATCTGCAGGGTCTCTCTGTCCAAGCTCCCTGCAGCTGGACAATGCAGATTCTACACGGTGAAGAGAAGCCAAGAACCTAGAATGAGGGGAAAGAGCTGAGCTTTGAACACAAGAACTCTTTCACAGATGATTTCTTTGAACTCCTGTTTTGTGTGTGTGTGTGTGTGTGTGTGTGTGTGTGTGTGTGTTTGTTTTTTTTAAATTTCTGATTGTGTTTGCAAGTAAGATGATACATACATAGAAATGATTAGAATTAGCAACTAACTCCCTTTTCCTCATCAGAGACTGTCTCTTCCTCTAACTTAGTCATTCCTTTCATTTCACACAACACACACACACACACACACACACACACACACACACGTATCCCAGAGGTCATTTATTCCTCAGATGACAACTTGCACTTTTTAAAAAAGTGAAATTGTATTTTTCATTTATCCTTTGATCAAATAAAGTTATCATCTGTAATAGAAAACTCTTTCCAGTTGTCATTTTATGGGCTATTTTCAAATTGGCTGTCAGTCAGGCATCCAGCTCAGAGGAGTGGGCAGCTTATCCTCTTAAATATCTTTCTTTAGACTACATTTTGTATTGTACATTGATAAAACTGGTGAATTATGTGAGTGAGATTAATCTCAGTGTGTTATACATGTGTCAGATTCTAAACTGCTCAGAGTTTCTAACCAAACATTTCTTCCAGATTTTGAACACATTAAATGTTTGGTTTGTTGTGAATTTCACATTGACCCAATGCCTGTCCATGGAATTCTTGGAAATTGAAGATGATAAGAGGTTACAATGTGAGATCTACAGTTTTCCATTTGAGATGGGAAATAATAGAGGAATTAAATGTATTGAATTCTTTAAAACTGAGAAAATGTATTTCACATCATTACTTTGTTCATCATTAACAATAAATAATGTGTACAAAATTGAAATCCATGGGCATTTACATTTTCCACAGCAATTAATTCTTATACAAGTTTATGAACAGTAGAATAAAAGGATTTCTGATGGGTGGTAAGATTTTTACAATGAACATATGCATGGACAAATTTTGACAAATACAATGTTAATTATGAAACTTGGTTGTAATAGCTACAAGTTAATTATTGTGACATGAAATGGATATCAGCAGGAGCTGGGAAATTGATGTCAGGTGAATGTGGAAACTCCCTGGGATGCGCTCAATCCCAGATGAAGTGATTGGAGAGGCACAAACGCTATTGTGGTGTGTGCACACATCCCCTGACGAAGCCCGATTAATTCCAAAAGTTGATATTAAGCCAGTGGGGGGAAAAATCCACACAGATCCATTTACAAAAGTTTGATTAGAAACAGTCTGTTTCCCATCTTTAGTGTATGAAGAATGCTGTTCGTCTGGGAGGATATTTTGCCACTATTCATTAAAGGGTCCAGTGAGCCTTCCCTCCTTCCCCTCCCTCCTCCTGCAATTGATTCTTGTCCCATGATGCTAAGTGTAATTCTTTTCTTTTTTATTGTCTCTTCTTTATGTGAAAAAGTGTGTGGGTTTTAGATCCTTTTGTTTTGTTACATGGCAAATTAGGGACCCATCCACTAGCCTGTTTGTGAATTTCATTAATTCTGGGATGAGCAATGAGAAGAAAGGCATGCCAACTGCCGGGCAAGGTCTCATTGCTCGCCCTCTCTGTCCACTTTAGCATTAGTCGTCTATGTACTGCGATGGTGTCTACACTGACTGAAGCTGAAGACTGTCTTAGCTCTCTATTAAGCCAGACCCATCTACTAATCTTTATTGGTTTGCTGTCAGTTTTTGTTCCTATACTTGTAATTTCAAGAGACAAATGGGCAGAGCACACACACACACACACACACACACACACACACACACATTTCACACGTTCCACACAATTTCCAATAAGCTTTTAATACCCAGAATTGAGGAATGTAAGAATTAAGGAGAAGGCTCAGAGGTTGGGAGCACGGACAGTTGTTCAGTTCCCCAGACCTGGTTCAGGCAGCTCACACCCTCCTGCTCTCCCTGCTCCAGGGCACTTGATGCCTTTGGCCTCCAAGAATTCCTCTACAGGGACAGCCTCTGTCCTCCAGATACATCACTATAAGTAATCAAAGAAATCTGGCAAGTAGAGCATACTTAATCCTGCTGTCCAGTAGGTACACTAGCCTCTTTAGTCTTTGATAATGCTTCAGGAAAACGGTCAAACATAGGTTTAGTAGCAATCAGAATCAAGAAAACTGTTTACCTAACATACCACCTTAGCTATAAAAAAAGAAAGGAAAAACCCTGGAAAGCGCATTAATTAGGACCCCAGTTCTTTTAACTCTCCCCTGTGAAGTCATCACCTTTGCCCCTGTCATTTCCTAGACCTCAAGTAAGCTAAGCTTGCTTTGAATTTTTACACCGATCTCCTATGTAGAGAGCCTACTAATGTTTCATAGGACAGTGTTTGGGGCTGCTATTATCTACGAAATTAGTTGACTGAATATAGTTTGGAAAAAAAGTAATTTTATGGGTATATATGTGTGCTGGAATGTATATTTGTGCACCATGTGCAAGAGCCCACAGATGCCAAATGAGGCTTTGGATCACCAGGAGCTGGAGTTATGGTAGATTGTAAGGAATGATGTGGGTGCTGGGAACTGAACCTGGGCCCTCTGCAGGAGCAACAAGTACTCTTAACCACTGAGCCATTTCTCCATCCTTAGTTGAGTAAGTTGTACAGGCTGTTTCTTCCTTCACAGCTGTCCTTGCTTATGTCTACAGCTCCAAATATAGCACCCAGTAATGGTACCACCTTATTTTGTACTGTTTTGTTTTGAATCCTGTTATATTTTCATAGATAGTAATAATAGGTATTTCAATGTGGATGCATAGCAAAATATTGTTATGCCTATATGTTGTAGTAGGTAGTGGTTTCCCATAAATAATGTTGGCTTTGATGTTGGCATCAGGAAATGGCTTTACAGTCAGGAACTGACTTTACGGTCACAGGTCACCTCTGAATCCAGTGATGATGCTGACGTCTCCCATAGGCAACAGGAATCCGCACATCTGTTGCCATGGCAATTGGACACATTCCCAGCCACCACCTTTACCTGTACCAGCAATGAAAGCAGTTACATCACAGCCCAAATAAAAGGCAGACCCTTCCTGACTTTCTCTCTCTTTCCTTCCTTATCTTCGTTGCTGCCCTTTGTTCCTTCCCCCCACAATAAACCTCTCTCCTGTGGAGCTATACTGGCCTGGTGTGATCTGTTTGGATGAGTAGCAATTCTCACAACACTTGAGAGTTGGCAAATTCTTTCCCCAGGTCCCTAGTCTTTCCTAAGACACAAAGTGTGTGTTTATCTGCAGTCACACTGACTCTTCTGTTTACACCCATGTCCCCACACTCCCTACCCAGAAGATTCTGTAAAATCTGTCATCCTACCTCACATACTTCATGGCCTCCTTCGCCTCACATCCTGTTGTCCTTGGAGACACATATCCTTTATGAAAAGCTACTGGTATTCTCCGAGTTAGCACCCTCCATCTGGGAACTTCCATTACAAAGCCATACTTTCCCTGTAGCCTGTCAATTAGTTTTGTGTATATCTGTGCCTACTTTTGAAATGAAACTTTGGGAGCGTGTTATCTAGTGTATTAATTTGCATGTTCATATTACAGAGATTTAATCTGTACATTTTAAAACTCAACTGCAGAAAAATATATGTAACATAAAATAAATCTACTGAAAAGAATATGTCTCACTTCAGCATATAAGAGTTCACTTGCTCAGTGTATTGGATGGAATGAAGTGCATTCCATATGTAACATTTCCAGATAACAAAGACATATTTATGTTCCTATTTTTTGATACCAACATTTTCACTAAAAATGGCTCTTAAGTAGATGGCCTGTTTTCATATTGTAACAAAATATGGACAGTGTGATTTAATATTTTCTTAATGACTTTAGGGTCTTTATCCTAAGAATCAATTGTTTAACTTTCTGTTGCCCTTAGGAGTAGTGACCTCTGTGCTCTTCTAGAACATTCCATGGAGAGGTAAGGTTGCATTCTGATTTCTGTATTAGTCTTGTTTTTCTTTGTTAGCATACAGTTTTCACATTGCTGACCTCACAGTTTTAGGAAGACCAAAGACATAAAACCCCTGATCCCCCCATCCCTGCTAGTCCTGTTTCTGGGGATCTTGGAATTTTCTGTTTTATCATCAACTTTTGAAACATTTTAGTGATATTCCTCTTCTTTTGTGCTATTCAATTGTATAGCATATTCAGGGCGGGGGAGGTGTTAGGGACTGCTCATGTACCATACTGAGGGGCTGGCTGAGGTGACTCTCAGGGATGGGACAACGGTAGCATCTGTAACTACAGCTTGTTTCCTATTAGTGGAAAAGGTCTCGGTGTCTGGAAGCTCTGGGGGATGTCACCAGTCACACCAGTCAGCAGACAGAATGCTGTCCCAGGCGCCAAAGCTCTGGGCTTCCCAATATTGGATACTTGGGGGCTGACTGGGCCGCAGACGTGTAAGGTCAAAAGCAGAGTGACAAACTTTGCTAAGGTGCGGAGAAGACTCGCGTGCTCCAGGCCTGTACAAGCGACTGGCTGAGTATTCTGGAAATGGTAACAACAGACACCGTTCTGCATTTCAGTTAAGCAGAAAGAACATCAAGGTTGCTTTCTGCATTTGAAGAGAGAGAGAGAGAGAGAGAAACTATATAAGCTGCTCTATGAAATACGGATAAAGTGTCAATCAAAGCTCCCCTTTTTCTCTGTGTATGGTAATACGAGCTATATTGCTCCGTTGCTTTTTATTTTTAAACACACTAGATTTGGTACTTTGGCTGCATTTCTCCCTTCGTCGTCTTTCCCCCAACCCAACTTTAACAAAGACGGAGGCTTCAAACTCTTCTCATTGCCAGGCTTGGAAATCCTGCCAGGTTAAAAAAAAAATGTTATTGAAAACCTTTCTCCCCTTATAGGCTCGTTTTGACAGGAAATCTTTGAGAGGCAGCGGCAGTGAGGTGCCCAGAGATTTCATCTCTCTCTTTTGCTTTAGGAAGTGCTGAGCATAAGGCTCCCTATTAGGCAAATAGAAAGAGCAGCAAAATCCCCCAACAATCATCTTCCCCGGCGCCTGGGCTGACAGCCCTCTGCATCTTGGACCGCCAGACAGAGCCAGGACCCAGGATTCTACCTCTCAGAGGCATGTGAAAAGTTTCTGACAGCGTCTTACAAAAAAATATTATTTTGTCTCTCTTTACAGATTATCTGGCTCTATAAATTTTGCATGGGCTAATCAGAATAAAATCTACCCTGCCGGGAAGGAATTCCTTTGCAGGTTGTCTGCTTTTGTTCTGCACAATTTTGACAGGAACTTCCTGTCTGCATGCCTCCCCCTCCCCTTCACTGTGTATGATTAGTTAAATTTCAGGAGCTAGCTACTAGAACCAACACTGAAATATCCAGTAAGAGGAGGGTGTTTGGAATTCTTCTTATTTTTTATTTTTTGGACCAAAGTAAAATCTAAGTTTCAAACAGTCTTAGAAGAAACCAAAAATATCAGCTTGTGATAATAATGCAAAGTATGAGCAGACAAACTTTAAAAATAATTAGGATTATATAATATGCATAAAATGCATAGTAGAAGTTTTAAAAATCTCAGGATTTTAGATGTACCTGTTCATGTTAGTTTGTATTTGTATTTTGCTTTTGGAAAAAAAAAAAAAGCCTAAAATTAGAAGTGTGTTTGTGAATAATTTTAACAAAAAAAAAGTGATAGAAGAGAAATAGATCATGTACTATGTGTGAAATTAATCATCCTGTAGATGTAGGCATAGATTAAGCAGGCTGTGTCCACGAACTAGGAGCAAGGTAAAGCTGGATTCAGTTTCTCTAACTGCTCAAAGTAGCACAATCGTTTATGCCTATGAAGAGAAAACAATTCTAAAAGGGACACCGCCCCTACTTTCTTTACGGTGTAGTAAATTTCATTCGAACACCTAGGCTCTGAGGTTTGTCACGTCGCCTTGAGCCACAGTAGTCAGAACTACAGGCTCAGAGAGACCGGGCACCTGAGCTAGAAGCAAGGTTTGCCAGGGCAGCCTGAGTACTTCTTGGTCTTGCCTGGATTGAGCAAATTTTGCCACTGAGCAGCTGTTGATGGGGACAAGCTGCAGAGTCACCTTCACTGCAGCACTTCTTTAACAAAGTTTTGATGCACAGATGTCCAGACTCCTCTTGATCACCCTATATTTAAGGTCACAGACTTAACATAAATATTTTCATTATAGTTGTGCCTGTGGAATTTGCTAAACATCTTATATGATAAACTAGCCTGAATATATCACCATTAATTAATTAGTTGCTATAAATAGGTTGAAGATAAATGGATATTTCTGTTGCTTCTTCAGCATTTCTGTTTCCTTAGAACCTCTTTTGATATTGGTGTGTATGTGTGTGTGTGTGTGTGTGTGTGTGTGTGTGTGTGTGTGTATCTGGATCTTCCCTCTCTTCCTCAGGCAGTCTTTTAAGGCAGTGGGAACCAGGAACTGCAAAGGCCAACTTTCAGATTGTATAAGCCAAGCACTTCATACTGTGCCTCTATCTCAGTTTAGGAATGAATTTGTGTATGGATAAGTTTATTGGGCCAATAAATTATGAGGAGTAATTTGGGAGAATTTCTTTAAGTATTCCAAGGAATGAGTAACTCGGCTGTTCTTAGCAACCCAATCTGTATTACTTTTTATTGGCAAACCGCTCCAGTCAGCTGGCTAGATAGTCTTCAACATACTATTATTTAAGTATTTTAATAGTTAATTCCATGCTTACCTCATGCATTTTTGTATAAGAAATCACTAAGGAACTTCAAATTAACATATAGAATGTTCCTACAGGAACATTAAGTGTACAGGGTCACAGGTGATTGTGGCACATGTATATACATATATTAAACTGTCATACTATGACTTGAATGAGCAATTTGTGTCTGTTGAAAATAAAAATATTTTAAAACTCATGCATGGAGAGTATAAAAAACATCAAATCATCAGTTGTTACAAGGTTAATAAATGTCCTAATAAATAAAATGTACTAGCAATAGGCATAGTCCAAGAAAGTGAGTGCAGTCCAAGGTTAGACTCCTTTACTCTTGGGATTAGTATCTATTAGCATAATGTTAGTAAAGGATGTTTAAAAGATAATATTCCATCATGAAAACCAGAAACTCTGTCAGCCAGGAAATGACTTGAATTTGCAGAATACTGAAGGAATGTGGGAACTGACAGGAAGTAGAGGCTGATCAAGCAGAGAGCTGTGGAAGCCTGCAGTTGTCCATGTTGCCTGTGGGTAGAAGCCTGCAGCCAGGGGAACCCAGCTCCCTAGTGCCGGTTCCCTGCAGAGAGGGTTGCCAATCAGAGAATCAACAGGAGCACTGTTGGGGCTGAGTTATAACGTAAAAACAAATGGGTCTTTACATCTCTCCCACAACTCTGTCTCCATCTCTTCTCTCCTTCTCCCTCTCTCTGACCTCGCCCCCTAAAGACAACGAGCCACAAGCCATAGCTACTCAACTAGAAACCAAAGCACTGGAATCCTACCGCATTTCAGATGTTCACATCGCACCCACTGCACCCGGAGAGAGGTCTCACCCATGTGCAGATCTTTTCACATCTGCCTCGGAGTTGATTTGACTCAAATATGGACTTAAAAAATTATTACTCTGTGTGTGTGCATGTGCACGCACATGCCTCTACAGGCATGTGGGTGTCAGAAAACAAGTTGCAAAGCCTAGCTTCTCTTTCCATCACATGGGTTTTAAGGATGGAACAACAGGATCAAGTATGTGTTATTGAACAGAACAACTCATTTGTGACTAAAGAAACATTATATATAGATATAGATATAGATATAAAGCAAATATGTATAAAGCAAATTACAGTGGGGAAAATGTGGCCCAAGAGGGATGGAATCTTATCCTGTGAAAGTCCTCTCAAAAAGAAAATTTTAAAAATGTCTGGAATAACCAGAGAAAATAAAGCTGTTAAATATGCACATGAGATAATATGAAGGATACTCAGGATAAAAATAACAGAGAAATCAAAATTGTGACTGTTAATTTCCAAAGAAAATATCAATATAATTGTTAAAGTTGGTAAAGAAAATAGAGGCACTGATATCACAAATGCTTGTAAAAAGGTGAGAAGGCATAAAGATGACTATTTTATCTGGTAAGTCCTATTTCCAATATGAAGAATGCCAGAATTTGATGAAAAACAGAGAGTTTACTCTATAAATATTTAATGGAATGATCCCAGAATAGAAATAACACATGGTTTCAGAGACAATTGGCCAAAGGGGTGTGGGAACATAGTAATAAATAATTAGTAAAGTACAAATTAAATATTTTATATATCATTATGAAATTTTAGAACACTAAAAATATAGAAACCTCAATAATCTCCAAAAGAAAGGTAGGAAGAGAAAGCAATGTTGAGAGGAAGGGAAGAAAGATAAAGGAAATTCCTTATTTAAAACAAAAGGCAAGATAGTTATTGACATTTGACAATATTTTTTTGTATGAGGTGTTAAAATTTAATAGAGAAATGCCTTTCAATCAGTAAAATCAGCTTAGATCTGAAAACTTTATATTGAACCAAACCAACATTCCATATCCTAGACTAAAGATTGTAGACACTGTTACGACTGATTTTAGATTGTTGTAGTATTCTTAGGGGGGGTGAATAAGCAGCAAGGGTCTAAATGAGCACAACTACGGAGGTTGACATGATACAGGAGATGACAAACATAGACCATGACAAGAATGAAGGCTTTCAGCATAAAGATGTCCACGTGGCCAAGGGTGGCAGAGAAAACAGATGAAGGCGAGAAGAATGAAAGTCGTTCCTCAGCTTTCTGTTACTGTAACAAAATGCCTGTGATAACTTAGAATGAGAACAGTTGTATCCTGGTTTATAGCTTCATGGAGTTCCCAGTACAAGATAGAGTAGTCTTGCCCCTTGCCTTCAATGAGGACCAAACTGCTGACTTTATTAACCAGCAAATGAAGAAAAAAAAATCAGGGTACGTTCCCCATGTCATTTAAGAACCACCCAGGAGGCGGGATCTCTTGAAAGTTCCTAGCATTTTTACATAAATGCCACTTGGTGGATTGGGGATTTGATACTTTAGCATCTGGATTTGGATGGGCATCCAAAATCCAAACTACAGTCGACATGACAGAGAATAAGGAAATGAAGGTTTTGGATCTGGATAGCAATTTAAGAATTGGATGAGAAAATCCAGCTTGCCTCTCTATGATGAAGAGTGTTTTCCATCGCAGTGAGCACAGAACAATCTGGAACACAGGAAAATGCTGTTTAGAACCCCCATAGCTGGTCTCATCCCAAGCTCTGTAGCAGAGCAGCTACTGCTGCTGCTCCCACTCCCACCTCCAGTGCATCCCACTTATCTTGCTTCCCTGTGTTGCTTACTTTAGCCCCCAACTCCAGCAGTCAGTCCCTGGAAACATACAGGCTACTCAGAATAAGTGAGCTGCAAACCTTTACCCCTCCTCAGCTCCTCCAAGTCTAATCCCCCAGAGCTAATCCTTAGCTCTGCAGCAGGGTGCCAGCTGATACCTCTCACCCCATCTCCAGAGGACTACACAGATCTTCCCCTCTAAATGTCCCTCCCCCAACGGGTTTTATCCCACACCTCAATTAGAGCAGGCACTTGGTGCTAACACACAGGCCACTAGAACCTGTTGTCTAACCTCAGAGAGTCACTTCTCTCTTCTCTTCTCCATGTCTAGTCCTCCAGCCTCTTCCCGGCTCTGGAGAGGAACTTTGGCTTATCTCCACTCTCTGCCCTCATTTCCTTGGGACTAGATTTGGAGATCCAGATGGACACCCTGCTTTATTACCTCCTGTGAACTTCCTTGCCCCCAATCCCCAGCCCATTCCCATTTCTAAGTGTCAATGTCCCATATTCTGAAATATATTTTCATATATATATTTGGAATCTCCAAAATGGCCAGATCAATTAGGATCACAGATAAATTTCCTAATCCTGTGACCATAGCCCTCAGAACCCTAAGAGTCAGAGAAGAAAGAAACTGAGCTATAAAACATCAACCGACAGTGAGAAGACCAGATATCAGCACCTAGAGTGACAGTCGTCCCAATTTCATATGTCTAGACACTAGTGCAAAAACACAGTCAATAACAGACAGGAAAATATATCTCTGCTTGAACTAAGCAAGCCCACTACAGCAGGTTCTGAATATTCAAACTTGGCTGAAACACAAGAATAGACCTTAAAACACCCTTTTTGAATACGAGAGAGGTCTTTAACAGGCAATACATAAATACCTTAAAGAAATCTACAAACACATAAACAGTGGAATGAAACTAATAAGACCATTCAGGACCTGAAAGTAGAAATAAAGTAAATTTAAGTTAAGAGAATTCTAGAAATTTAAAAATAAGATAAAATTAGGAATTCAAGCAGGAATCACAGAGGCAAGCTTCTCCAACAATATAAGAGATGGAAAAGAGAATCTCAGACATTGAAGATATAATAGAAGAAATAGTTATGTTGAACAAAGAATATCTAAACATCTAGAAAATCTGGAAGGACAAAATTTAATAAAAGTAGGAATAGAAGAAGGAGAAGGAGAAAGAAGAAAGAAGAAACATAGGTCAAAGAACAGAGAATAAGAAAATATTGTCATCAAAATCTTAGAAGAAAAATTTCCTAACCTAAAGAAGCAGATATCTATAAAGGTAAAAGAAGCATAAAGAACACCAAATAGATTGGACCAGAAAAGAAAGTCTTCTCAACACATAATAATCAAAACACTAAACAAAAAGCTGATCAATGAAATAATATTAAAATCTGCAAGGAAAAATAAAAGTCCAGTAACATATAAAGGCAGACCTATTGGAATTTCATCTGACTTCTCAGTGGAGAGTCTCCAAGCCAGACGGGCCTGGAGAGATGTGCTACTGACGCTAAAAGAATACAGATGCCAGTCCAGACTACTATACCTAGAAAAACTGTGAATCCAGATATGCATGAATGGTTCAGTTCTACTCTGATTTCCCACAATTACATTTAATTTATGAGTGAAATACAAAAACTGAAGTTTTTGCATTAAAAGTCAAATCTATTAACCTTAACATGTAAAAGTTTCATACAATTACAAATACCAAAAGAACTGAAAGGAAATCTGAGATTTAATAAAATCCTTATTATTGGAATCAGATATTCTCTCATATTGATCTCATCAAGAAAACGATAAAGTTATAGATTTAGGGCATTATGAAACTAAGCTGCAGCCACAAATATTCTACATTTTTATGTCCTAATAGGAATGAACTTGGTATGTTTTTAATTAAGCAAGTTGTCACTAATGAGTCATGTAAAAATCAGCTAACAACGAGGAGATCTTTATTTTAAAAGCAAGCTAAAACAAAATGTATTTGCGAGGTTGCTTTTGTCAGAAGCCGGGAGAAGGCAGAGCTTATTTCTGTTTAAGTCTTAGCATGCTCTGCACACACCCATGGCAGCACACATGCGTTGTGTGCTCCTGTTTTTTAGCCCAATGAGAGACAGTTTGCTTTTTTTGTCACAGGAATTTTGACAAAGTTTCTGTTTTGAGTTTTGAGAAGTCTCCCTTGGCTAGGTGCTGCCTCTTCAAGTGAGCAGATGCTGTAAAGATGAGACTACAACTCAAAGTTTAATCTAGGCAAAGATAGAATGGCGCTGTAACAGTAGGTCTCTGGTTTACAGAGCAGACACAGCCTGACTGAGGAAACGGGAAGAGGGAGACTGCACCACTGATCACGTATATGTTGATGCTATGTTTCCCACCCACGCTCAATGATGTCGTGACATGATGTCCGGAGAATGTTGGGAGCTAGCACAGCTCAGTTAGGAGGAACTTACTGAGAAGTGCTTAAAGAGAATGTGTTCTACCTCCTTGGCAGGGGTGGCACCAGGACTTTGAACTCTACTTTGCTGGAAAGGATGCCCATCTCTTGTTGAAGGTGCCAGGGGAGGCAGTCGAAGAAAAAAGTAGTCCTGATAACTGCACCAGCTGTGCCCAAAAGGACACAAATGACAAGCAAATCAAAATGACAGAAGTGTAGAGTAAAACTGGATTCCATTACTAAAAGAGGGACATAGGGTATGATGTAGACTAAACTGATTTGGTACCATTTCCTTAAGCACACAGATGAATTGCCCAGCTGGGGGCTTTAACGATGACGGAACATAAAAGAATGTTTTCCAAGCTCCAAACGGCCCAGCAAGCCAAGCACCAACACTAGACAGGAGCGGCTCAGCCAGTTGCACCTCCAGCCACACCCCATGCTCCTTATTTCCCTCCATATTAGAGTCTAATAGTATTTCTTTGAAGATTACTCCAGATGTTCTGTCCCCAACACGGCCAGTATTAGTCAGTTAAACTGCATAAGGGCTGCAGAGACGGCTTAACGATTAAGAGAAGTGATTAAGATTAAGTGATTTCCAGAAAACCTGAACTTGGGTCCCAGAACCAGGTCAGTAGCTCACATCCATCTGTAATAGTTCCAGGGCATGCAATATCCTCTGCTGGCTCCTCCACATACCTGAGCACAAATGGCATATATTCACACAGACACGTACATATTACAGATAAATTAAAAAAATAAATCTTTAAGTATAACCTAGGTCATTTCACAAATGAACATAGTATTACAAGAAAACCAGGAAGAATTTAACTATAGTCTTCTATTACTGAAATACAAACTGAACTATCATTTATTTAAAAAAAAAAAAACTAGTTTGAATATGTTTAAAATGAGTCTCTTGACTCGCTTCTCATTGCCCCTAAAGATATCTCAAACTCCTGGGCTTTTCCCCTCCTTTCTGTCTGCCTCTGCCTTTCCTTCTGGGACTCTTATGTTTTCAGTTTCCTCTGACAGGCTGATACTTAATTTTCTACACAGACTGTCTCTTGGAATCCCAGGTGTTCTCTGTCACATGAGCCTTCACAGCTGACTCAGGTACCTGTCTCAGTAAACTGGAGGTCTCTAGGCACTGTGAAGCCTTCCGTGCCGGAAAGGCCAGCACCTCTCCTGCTTGTTTGCCATCGCATTCCCTCCAGGTGTCCGTAACTGTGCCTGCCATTTACCAGGGGCACAAAATAAATAGTTGCCTAGCAATCAATTAGTATGAAAATTCAGTTTAAAGGTGAAAGGGTTTACCTTCAGAATGCAAGCTTATTTTTATTGGTAAGTAAAACAAAAACAGTTAGCTTTTTGCAAGCCAACGCCTCCTGTCGTGCCTGTGTTTGATGGTTTACGACTGTTCTCTGTCCGCTCCTCAGCTGAGGTCTGAGGTCTTAGGTCTTTATCTCCCAGAATTCCGGGATCGTGGCTGTTGGCGAATGTCTGAAGAATGGCTATAGAACCGGGTTTTTAAAAGCGTTGGGATGAGTGGGTTTATTAGGCATGTAGCAAGCAAAAAGGAAAGAACGACAAGCATAGACGGATGCGGCAGCAGAGGGAGAATTAAATGATGAGTCGGATACTCGCAGCATCCAGCAAGTCCAATGGATGAAGCAAATGGCCCCGCCTCCTGACCTGTCCAAAGCCGTGGGCCCGGCAGAGCAGTCTGTCCTGGATGGGGTGTGTGCTTCCATTCCCACGGCAATGTTGATACCACAGAATAACCAATAGTCATTTCTGCTGGGAAGGACGTCGCCTAACTTTTTCAAGAGCATGGTGTTTTGATTCTTGGGGTGATTTGCCATTTTTCTTTCTCCCTGACACAGGGTTAGGGCCCAGCCTGACGTAAGACAGGGTTTTCTTGACATAAACATGGTTGTCAGAGACAAGGGAGGGCCTCCTCATTCCCAGGGTCTGCTTTCAACAAGCTTAGACAGCACATGACAATTAACCAATACAACTTTCTCATTATTTACCTCAGAGGAGAGCCATGACACCCAAGACACTCAAGCAAAAAGCAAAACCCAGAGGCCCTGCAAGCTCTTCTGGGGACCGCAGACTACTGGTCTCCTAGAAGCAGGACCACACCACAGACACCATGAGCCTAGTTCTGGGTTTTGTATTTCTCTTTTATTGCATTGTGACTGGACAGCTTATGATACTGCCTACAGCTTCCACCTCTCATGTAGCCCATGCTAACCCTGGATACATAAGTAGCCAAGGATAACTTAAACCACCCCTGCCTCAGAAATGTTTAAAAGAGGAAATAAGAAAGGTTTCAGTGCATTGGTATAATGCCAGTTCTTTACATCAAACCACTGACTGATGAATCTTGAGAAATTTTTCAATCCTAAACCAACAAATAATCGTACTTTGGCATATGAATAGCAAAACCACAAACTCTAATGTATTCTAATTTCATAAAAAAGTAATAGAGCTATACATAAATGTAAAGCAAAAAAGACATTAGCTTAAATTAAATTTTTAAAATTATTATGATTTTTATTTGAAATTTCTAAATTTTAAATATTTGAATAAATTTTATAACTTGCTACCAAAATTATTTTCCTGCAATGAGTAATATTAATAAATACATTTACTCTACAGAATTTTTCTTACCAAATGAATATAAATTTGTAGCTATATAAAAATAATTCAATTATTTTAACTATTAGAGATACATCAGTGGGGCTAGAAACATGACTTAGTGATTAAGAGCATTAATTATTCTCCCAGAGGTCCTGAGTTCAATTCCCAGCAACTCCATGATGGCTCACAAACATTTGTAATGAGATTCTATGCCCTCTTCTGTCATACAGACCGGAAGACAGAACACTCATATACATGAATAAATAAATCTTTTTTAAAAAGGCATCAAAATATCATTTGTTGCTAAATTTCAAGTAGCAATTCCTTAATTATTTTCTTTTTCTTTTTTGATTTTTTGACACATGGGTTTTACTGTGTAGCTCTGGCTGCCTTGGAACTCTTTTTGTAAACCAGGCTGACCTTGAACTCATGTAGATCTACCTGCCTTTGTTCTACCGAGTGCTGGGACTAAAGGCATAGGCCACCATGCCCAGAGTGTTCAATTATTTACTCAACATTTTTTTAAAAAGATGTTAAGAAAATATATAATATATAGTACATACGATTTAAAGGTTGCTAACCAGAATAGAATTTTTCTGCAAGCATGGAGAGGGGACTATGGTGAGAACATGTTCATTAACTCTATGTGAAAACAGGGTTTTACTAGGTTAGGACAG
Source organism: Mus pahari (assembly GCF_900095145.1). Lineage (NCBI taxonomy): Eukaryota > Metazoa > Chordata > Mammalia > Rodentia > Muridae > Mus > Mus pahari. The sequence continues at coordinate 135,319,063 of NC_034593.1, forward strand.
AAGATACACAGTATGTGTGAAAGAACCTTTCCCAACCCCACGCCTGTAACTTGTGTCCACCGTGTGTCACACCCAGGAGAAAGCTGCAACCTGAGAAAGATGGAAACTGCTGCTTGAAATATTTCTGCCAAAAGCAGTGTGTCCACCTGAAATGTTTCCCCCAGGGAAAGTGACCCTTGTCCCTGTGGTACCTGTGGATTCCCTTGATGGTTGTAAAAAGCCTTAGCACTTTAAAACTATGAAGCTGAAAGAAACTGTGCACCAAGTTGACTAAGTCACCTCCCTCCCTTCATCCCAACTCAAACTCCGTAAAGGAAAATATGACAATAAAATAAATATTGTGACACTAGGTTCCCCATCGTAGTATGTTCATGTTAAATGTTGTAGCATGTGTCCAGCTCAAGGTGATGATGTTAAAACATCTGCGCCATGCATGACACTTGTTTGCATACTTGGAACTGACTGATGGCATACCTGCTGCTCAATCAATCCCACGTGGACACAGACTCAAATAGAAAGAGAAAAATTCAAGATAAATGTGAAATCTTCAACTGGTATAATTCTAAAAGTTTAGTGAGGCAGGGTGATAATGAGGCCAAGCAAACTTGAGCCCTTGAAACTGATGCAGTAACCCTTCCTCGATTGCTTCCTCTCTTCTAGGTGTTGAGACAGACACAAAATCAACTGGGAGGTAGGACGGTTTCGAATCGCAAAATGTCTTCAATAACTTATTGGAGCCATGGGAGGCGGGCGTTTACATAAATCAGCATAACCAGGCCAGGTGTGTTTTCTCACAGTGACCAGCAAGGTCCTGCTTGCTCTCCCACTATAACCCTGTGTTGAGATTTAGATTAGCAGCTTCAGGCACAGAGTGAGCATGCCACTGTGTAAAGTAAGTCTGGGAAATAAAACAGGCCTTGAGACATTTGTGAGTGAGTGATAATCTCTATGATCTAAGGATACATCCCCTTCCCCCCAATTACTGCACTGGGGCTGAATTACTATGAAGGGGCTGAGGCAAAGTTTTAACCAGAAAAGTGAAGAAATGAATTAATGATTGACTTCTTGAATGCCCTCGCTTGACACTTGAGACTGCATTCCTGGTCTGCTCTGCAGGGCAGCAATAAGACATGATTCCTGGAATCAGGGGCTGGTCTTCCCCAGGCACCAACCCTTTCATACCTACATTTGAGACTTCCCAGGCTCCAAAGGAAGTTTGCATGTTTTTTTTTTTTTTTTTCATCAGCCACCTAGTCAGTAATCTTTGGCACTACATGCCCAGATGGATAAAGCAAACTTGTGAAGTGACAAGGGACAGCATTCACCATGATTGTGGTCCTGGTCCAGTAACAGGTGAATATAGGTGGGACTAGAAAGGGAAAAGAAAAGCAAGAATTCCACGGTCCCCGCTGTAGGGAAATGCTGGGTTTATTAAAGATTCTCCTTGACTGTAGACCTTCTCTTGTGCAAAATAATTTCAGGAGGGGGGCTATAAAATGCTAGGATCCAATCTGCAGAATGTCTGTGTTGTAGAAAAATGGCAGAACATACCCAACAAGCTACTGTCAGAATGTGTTTAACCATCCCGATTTCCTGACCCCTCTCTAAGCCACTAGTTCAAATGTTGCTCATGGCTTAGCCAGTAACTGTTTTCTGCTGCCACATTTAAACACTGGAAGCAAACACATCAAAATGCTGGGTATCTTTTTATCCCTTACCAATGTCCTTGCTCCCTGGTAAAGAAACCATTGGAATGTAGCCATTTTAATTAGGCTTAGCTACAAAAACAGCCTTAATCTGCCATTGAGATGTATATTTGCCTGTTTTATTAAAGCTCAGTGGCTGGAGAAAGGGGCTTTCCATTTGCAGAAATTATGTAATAGCATACATAACCCTCTTCCAAGGGAGTTTTACAATTTAGAGCAAATTTGAAACATAATCGATGATTTTGAAACTCTTGCCAAAATAAAGAACAATTTTTATGTTATTTTTAATAACCAGATTTTTTTCTATCATTATTAATGTGATTATTTCTTGGAATACTTAGTTATTACAGTGTTTTGTGATTAAAAGGGTTTCCCAATCGTATACCAAATACTTTTCTTAGAACAAACAGCGCCAGCTCTTAAAGAAGCCCCATACTGACTGACATGCTATTAGCCTGCTAGAAGTGTACTGACTTTTACTCTAAGTAAATGATGGTGAAGACTTTGAAAATTTAAGATACTTTTTCCTCTTGTAATTTCTTAAGAATTAATTGTATACACTTTTGTTCCAAACAATTCTGGGTTTGTAGAATTGTTTGGGCCAAAAGATTCATTTAGACATAATTCATGTCTAAAGAAAAAATCATGAAAATGGATGATTATCCTACATAGGGCTTCAGAGCTGGGCACAGTGCCAGAGCTTTAATGCCAGCCCTTGGGAGGCAGAGGCAGGAGGATCTTTCTGCATTTGAGTTGCATAGTAAGATCCTGTTTTGAAATGCTCAAACTAACAGGGATGCATTAGATGTTTGAAATCAGTAAGCCCAAAATGCTTAGCCTGAAGGTCTGATAAATATGTGCATTTTAGTACCTGTTTTATAGAATGATATGCTCAGGGATCAGTTCATCCATGGATGTCTTAGAAGTTGCATGTAGGGACTGGAGAAATGGCTCAGTGGTTGAAAGTGCTGATGGGTCTTGCAGAGTATCTAAGCTCTATGCCCAGTACTCCTGTTGGGCAGTTCATAACGCCTTGTAACTCCAGTGCAGGGGATCTGATGCCCTCTACTGGCCTCATTAGGCATTTGCACACATTTAAATCTGTGTGCACACAATTAAAAACCAAACCAAACCAAGAACAAAACCCAACAAACTTTAATAATTAAAAATAACAAAAGGCATGCAGGCGTAGAAAGAAAGAGGCAAGGACCAGAATCTTCACAGTGGCAGTTAAAGCCTGTCTGTCTGTCCATCATAGTCTGACTGACCTTAGAAAAGCCTCAGGCCTCTCTGAGTCTTGGCTTCCTCAGGCAGGGAGGGCAAGAACAAACAGACAGACAAATAGAATACAGACAGACAGCTATCATCAGCTCCTCGGAAAGGGTATTTTAGGGACCAAGGGAGTTAACATTCCGGAAGTGCTTCAAATATTGCCCCACACGTAATAACTGTTAAACAAACTGGCTTTCCCTCCCCAGATATAAAAATTGTTTCATATTGTCCCCTTCCACCTTACACGTGTTGGTTCAGCTCCTTTCTTTTGACTGATGTAGTTGTCACTGGCTGTTATCACTGAGAGCTTTGAACGAGTGGGGTGGGTCCTGTCCTGGGGACGGCTAACTCTGTATAGCCTTTAACTGTGAGTCCGCGAATGCTTGATCTGAAAGTACCAAGACTCCAGGAAAGCTGACATAATACTATGTTCATCTTTTCAGCAAATTAACAAGTCCATGGTTAATAGTTCTTCTAAAATAGTATTAGGTGAAACCATCCAGGGGCTAGTTTTCTACCAATGTGCCTATGACAAATGCCTGAATTGCCAAAAAAAAAAAAAAAAAAAAAAAAAAATCTCTTCACACAGTGCCTCTCTAACCTGACTCTTACTTATGAAAACATAGTTCTGGACACTTACTCTTTTCCTTATTAACTACACACTATACATGTGAAAAAAATTTTTCTTAAAATTATAAAATGAGCTATTTACTTGAGATTTCTGTTTCTCATTAAAGTGAAACACTTCAGGGGAGTGCTTAAAATAGTGATCAGCCCTTGAAGTACTCAGCGCAAGGTTCCTAAGTGGAAGCAAGCCTGGCTTCTTGTTTTGTTGTTACCCACACTCTCCATGCCTTCGTTCCCCAAGTATCATTCAATAAGCTCTATCAACCTACATAAGTCCGGAGATGAGGCAGGACAGAGAGACACAAGAAATTAGGGGCAGACAGGTAGGGAGAGGAAACCCCAACTCTGGAATCTGCTTAAAATCTTTTACCAGGTGAGAGGAGAGAAAACCAGAAAAATCCACAAAAGTTTCTAGGAATAGTGCCTCCCTGGAGACAACAGTCCTTTTACATAGAAATATGTCATGAGAATGTTAAAACAATAACAGACCTGGCTTAGACCTGTGAGTTTAAACTCTGCTTTCCCAGCTGTAAGTCCGCATGTTTTAAACAATCATACAAATTAGACGCTAAACTAATTGTCTACAGTCAAAGCATGGAGTGAAAATTCCTCGGGTATTTAAGATATATGGTTTTATCAACTGATGTTCCTGTCCAGGGAACCTCAAAATTTATTCTATGAGTCCATTTAGCAAAAATAAAATGAAAAAAATACAATTTAAAAAAAAAATTAAAAAAAAGGGGGGGGGAAGCTGTCATCCCTTTAAACAAAGTAAGTTAAAAAGCTACCAGGGTGGCATAAATGGCTTTTGTGGAGACCCTAAAGAAGACTTTCTGGAGAGCCCATACCCACAATGGGCATACACTTTCTGAGCACCTCTCTGATCATGCCAGGGCTAAGGCTTGCATCCACATTGAAAAAAAAAATCTCTTCTCAATAAACTCCAACTCTGCTGCACACTGTCTCATCATGAAGTTCTTTGCTTCAGCAGAGTCAGTGATACCTGGTCCACTGGAGCATTGCTCTTTGAGAAGACTTCTCCTCCAGCTGCCACAGGTTGCCCCACGGAGCTGTCTCCCATTCCTCCTAAGAGCAATGTGTTATATGTGGTAGATCCCTAGCTGGACAAACTGCTTCAGGAAACATAAGGCATCCCTGCCTTGTTGGACTGGCTTTCTGGGGAGGATTAACTAAATCAAGATGAATAAGATCACCACCCTGGAACTCAGACCTGTATTTGACATTATCAAAACAATTACATTACAGCAGAACATACATCTTGAATATTTAGGAAAATGGTGTGATATGTTCTCAGCAATGATTGAGAGTTTTGTAAGGCTGAGGCTCACAGGGTAAAGTCCCAGCCGGATGACGTACATTTCCTCCGTGCCTGTGACAATCCTCATGGTAGCTCTTGGAACGTTCATCTTTTTTATGATTAGAACAGAGGGTCCAATGTCTTGCTGACTAAATTGCTCTCTCTGATGTCTGATGTACCCACCCACCATGTCAGACTCTCTAGTACGGATATGTGGGTCCCTTTAAACCAGTAGGTTGCACATCAAACTTCAGGTTTGAAGCTCTGGAAGATTCTCAAGGATGAGAGGTTAAAGTCTCCCCAGGTCCAACCCAACCTTTCATTCTTCCAGAGGGATAAATCAATTGGCACGTACTTCACTGTGTTGGGGTGTTTCAGATGGGAACTTACAAACTTAGACTCCTTTGCTTTGTAATGACATTAAAGGTCTCATGTGGTATTTGATGTAAGGGCTGGAGACTGTCCTTAAACCTTGAGGCATTTTTGCTTATCTTGACGTTTGGACGCTCTCAGGCTAGGAAGGTTTTAATCATCCACACAGAATTATGAAATGTAAATCCTTAGAAAGCACTTGCAGAATTGACATTGTCTATAGCTACACATTATACTATATGTTTGTCCAGTGTCTTTTGCCCCATTTTCTTCTTTTGTAATAAAAAAGAAGGACCTTATGTGCTTGTCAGCATTGTAACATGGCATCATTGATCTGGTGTCTTGGGTTTTGTTGTTGTTTGTACTTTTATTTTGTCTGTGAATGTGTTTGTGTTTATATGTGTGTAGGTGCATGTGTACGTGTGTGTACATGTGCACATGCACCTAAAGAGGCCAGAGGACAACCTCGGCTCTCATACGGAGTAAGATATCTCCCTAGGCTCAGTATCTTGTTTTTTATTTTTAATAAGTTCTGGTGTACTGGCGTAAGACTCAGTTTTAGCATCACGACGTGTCACATATTGGAGCCTCTGGTGATGTCTTTGAGTTAAAGACCCCAAAGACTTTTTGAAGACTTCAATAAAATTATTCTCATTGCCCTGTGCCTGGTTGAGTCTGCCTGGATTACCCCCTGCCCTGAACTATATTATAAACATTCATCTTTGTATTTCAATTTCTATTTTTTTATGCTTTTCTTTTTTATGTTATTACTTTCAACTGCTGCTTCCTGCATGGTTCATGATGAGTTGATCTATCTTTCTGGCAAGAGAATAAAGAGGGAGGAAATTGGAAGTGCAGTAGGGGAAGAGGAGAGGATGGAGAAGGGAGACAGATTCTCAAAATCAACATTTAGATGTCACCGTGAATGATCTGAGATTAGAGCTCACTGCAGAAATCACCAAGAGCAGCTTAAACCACTTTGTATTACACATTTGGGCTTTTATTTGTTCAAGAGCAAGCTTTATTTAAGGGTCCATTTTCATTTAATTGTAAAGCAGGATCCTGTGGGATCATTGTACCCAAAATTTCCACACCCTACACAAATCCCATATGGAAATTGTCCTGTTGGAAATGGCCATAGAATTATGGGAAAGGATTGAAACACAATTTTAAAAACTAGTCTTATACATATTTACTTCTCTGTAATATCAGAATATTTCTTATTCTAAGCCTTTTGCAGTTCTCCAATGGAGGTGCGTTTTCTATTCTGTTCATTTCCTTTATTATGCTCACAGACCTATGCAACATCACACTTTTCCACACACATCTTCATAATTAATTTCATAAGCTCCTTGCAGCCTGAGAATTTAATTTTTGTTTTCTTGGAAGTTAATAGCTCTGTAATAGAACAAATATAGGGGGTAGTTCCTGTGAATAGAGATGCCACATTTTTATGCACCTGAATGAATCTTCTTCTCTGTGTTTAATGTGACCTGTGTTTTCTGCCAGAACTCTTAATATCATCCCATTCATCATTATGTTCCCATGGATCCTTTGTTTATCCCTACTCCTTCCCCAAACTCATTCACTGATAAAGCATGATTTTATTTCCCTCAATTTAGGTTACATAATTTTTGGAAAAGAGTATAGTTAAGAACCTTAAATCCCTGTTTGATTTTAATGCTGACTTCTAAAATATGATGCAATATAAAGTTTCAGATTCTACAATGACTGTCACACAAGGAGGTAGATTCATGCATACATTCACCCTTGTGGGACAGACCTCTGCTGTCTCAGATATGTGCGTACACACCCTTGTGGGACAGGCCTCTGCTATCTCATTGAGCTTTGCTCTTGATTCTGGATCAATGCCAAACACAGCACATAGCAAATGCTCATTGAATAAACAAAAGCACCTAGCAATTCCTATGTAGTTCTGCATATGGACTGAACTAGTCAAACATTTTACATATCAAAAGTTAAATGTGAGCAATTCATTTAAGGAATTACAGCAAAGCATGGCATGTTCTAATAAATGATCCCCTAGGAGCGGCTTACTTTTCTTTCTGTTGATTCCAATTACTCTCAAAAGTCGCCGGCACCTGCCATATACTCACTTCACTGCAGAAGTTGAGTCTCGTGATATAAAATTTACAGTCTACTAAGAATTTATACATTTGCGTTTTCCTTTAAAAACCTAATTATATAATATGATGGTGGTCTTCATATTCTCAAGAGAGAAACCCTGGGTTAAGAAAACAGTAAGTTGTTAAAAATTATAAGTTAAGAGCTCAATTTTAATCCCCCCCCCATTATATATCATTCCCTGTGGAGGGAACCATGAAGATCACTAAGTACGATCCTATCCTCCACTTATGTTCAGGAAAATAGTGCTTCCTATCTAATAGTGTAAGAACAAAGAAAGAGGTAACAGTAATGTCATAAATGTGAAATATTGTGAAAGTATGGTAGTTCTAGGAACCATAACAATAGTATCTTGACAAATATCTCCTCTGTTCAACTCTTCAGATTCATTATTAGACATTTCTAGAATATTGATATGGTTAAAGTCTTCACTTATTAAAATATTCTTTCTTGTTTTATACAGTCAAGATTCCAATTTACAACCTTCAAGGTCCTTCAAATCCTAGTTCTCCCAACCTGCATGTCTAACCTTCCCGCCATCCTACTGTCTACGCGTGTAGAATCTATCCATGCTTAGCTTGTTTTTTACCATCTCTCTCACCAGTTTCTTCCTTAATCCACTTCCATTCTGTTGTGTCCCGAGCTAAGATCTCGCCAGCAAGAACACACTCGGACAACCGGATTCTTCTGTGGCAAAGCTTTATTGCTTCATCGTGAGGAAGACCCCGAGCCCCAGAAATGGTGCAGCTTATANATGTCTAGTGTGGCGTGTCTGCACCTGATTGGCTGCTTGCTCATAATTTCAAAAGTACACCCCGGGATGGATCGTGACTTGGCGCGAATTCACTCTTGCACTTGCGCACATTAAATGTTTATAGTTATGAACAACAGAGGCCAACGCCATCCTGTAATGGTGATTGCTCACAGCTCTCTACACTGTTGAGTCAGCGCAAACGTTAATCCCTTGACCCTTTCTTTTCCATCAGTATCCCACTCATCTGCCCAAAGCAAGGCCCCAGTCATACCAGAAGCTCTCCATATCGGCTTGAACTGAGGCCTAAACTTAGGGAAGATTTAGAGAAATGACCAGCAGTTGAGTAATGGAGAAGACATCCTTGTGTCAAGAAAAGGTAATGGTTTTCCTGTGTGTGCAGGGGCCATGTGGATATAGGATGAGAAGTGAAGGAGCTCACAATTGGGAGAAAACCCTACAGGCAGAAGGCTTGGTGAACAGTTAATGTTAACCGCAATGCAGATTTGAAAGAAGCCCTGAGATGTTATGGTAAAAAGATAACACAAATAGGTAATCTCAGTTCCCTGTCATGTGCTCATGGAAATTATTCCTGTTTACTGGCTGCTATTTCAGTTGTGGGAACCCACTCCTCTTTGCTTAAGGGCTTTCCTAGGCAATATTTCTTCCTTTGTTTCTGTGCATACAAAAGGAATAACGGCTGTGGGATAATAAAGCAGAAGTGCCAGAGAACTCATCACCACTGTGGCAATGTCATTCAAAACCAGTGCCTATGGACACTGAGGACATGGCTGAACACTCCTGCTCGCCCAAACTTAAGGTGAGAAAATTTAGCCTCACAAACCGTAGAGTCTCAGTGCTGCTCAGTGAGGTTGAGCATGGGACCCTAGACATTCCTGTTTTAACTGGACCTTCTACCTTCTCTGTGGGCATTTCTCCACTGATCCAACGCAGTTCTTTCTGATTCACTTTCCCAAATAAACGCTTGGGACTCATACCTGCTTTCGAAGGCACAGTGAAAACTACAAATGTAGTCATTCAGGGAAGCAAATTCTTAACTTGGATTCTAGAATTAGCTCTTTTCCTTGCTATATGGAAAACAGTTCTAGTTGTCCTTGATGAATGGAGTGGTGAGAATCTCAGGCTTGTGGCCATCAGGGATTAGCAAGTCTCTAACTTGTGCTAAAATGGGCTCAGAGCTACAGTTGAAGTGAACTTATCAAAGTTACAGAGACATCAGTTTTGTTTGTTTGTTTGTTTGCTTGTTTGTTTTATAACCATCAAGGCTGTGCAGGAAGACAATGTCAAACTGGAGTTAATGTGGTATCATCGCTGAAGCATACCATTAAAAGCAAAAGAGCACGGCAGTATCTCCAGAGTTAGTGAGGTATTCCGAATGATACAGCCAGAATTTGGTTACAAATGGAGAATAGAAACAGTAGCTACAACCCTCCGAAAGATCCTGAGCCATTTGAGTCCGTCCAGTTGGAAATCTTGAGCCCTTGTGTCTGTGCATTGGTGTGCATGCCTTATCAGCTGTAGGGTCATAGCTCCCTCTCTCCTAGTGACCCCGATTCTGCTGCTTTTGACATGCACTGCAAAATGATGCTCAAGGTCAGTCCAGATCCACCATAATCCTGACCTTGAGATCAACAGCCAAAGACAAAGGCTGGACCTGGTCTCCTGGGAAGGTCAGCCCATGCTATGGAAATGGGACTTTAACATTAAAAGGGCTCATGTGCTATGGAAACAGGACTTTTACATTAAAAGGGCTAATATGCTATGGGAACGGGACTTTTACATTAAAAGGGCTCATATGCTATGGGAACGGGACTTTTACATTAAAAGGGCTAATATGCTCAGTAGCACTGAATAATACGTGTGACAATGATCTTAGGGGTTCTGGGCTAATGGGTGGATTGTAAAGCTAGACAAGGGAGATATATTGATATGGAGGCAAGTTTCTGTTACTCTGGATTTAATGTCCTGGCAAGGACCACTGGAGCCACTGCTAATGTACTGCTTGGATTAGCTCCTTGAAGTTTGGATAATAATGATGGCTTACAATAAAAGGTGGATATGCCTCAGTTGTCTTGGCAAAGCGTCTTGGAAAGAATTTTAAAAGTTTCTGAGAGAATTGCTGCATCATTGCATGGCTTGGGTCCTAGAAGTCTGACTAGGGTCACGAGGTAATGAGGAAAAGACAGACAGTGTGGTGGTCTGAGAGAGAATGGCCCCCACTGGCTCACGTATTTTAATATCGGGGCTTTAGTTGCTGGAACTGTTTGGGATGGGTTTGGAAGTGCAGCCTTGGAGGAGGGATGTCAAGAGAGGTATGGACTTTGAAGTTTCCAAAACTCACTGCATTCCCAGTTAGATCTTCTTTTGCCTTGTCTTGATCAGATGTTAGCACTTGACTACTGCTGTAGCATCATGCCTGCCTGCCTGCCTGCCTGCCTGCCTGCCTGCCTGCCTCCCTGCCTGCCTGCCTGCCTGCCTGCCTG
>NC_034593.1:135330542-135345719 GCF_900095145.1 Mus pahari
GCCTGCCTGCCTGCCTGCTGTCTGCCTTTCCCCCAATGAAACGCTTTCTTTTGTAAGCTGCCTTGGTCCTAGTATTTTTTTTCATGACAATAGAAACATAACTACGACACACATGGCCACAGAAAATTTGAGTTTGCGTGGTCTGAGCTCTCAGATGAAGAAGCTGCAGCGATATGAAAGTTCAGTTTCTCATGATATGCAGGTGAAGTGTGTTAGTGCATGCGGCTGAACAAGGAGGCAGAGTTTATGGTTTACACTTGAACAAGGAGGCAAGTCTAGCTACTCTCCGTAGGAGCAGTCTATGCGGGGCAAGCAGTCTTCTGGCTGTAAGCATCTGAGGGAGAAAGCCTCGCCAGTCATTTTCGGAAAGCACAGTCAATATTGACACACGGACCAGAAGAAGGCTAGGCCATTTACCTGAGCTTGGGCTGGGGCAGGCCTTTCCATTTCCCACGCGTCTAAGGTACTGGGGTCCTTGGCATGGCCATACCTATGTCAAGCAATACGCATTCCTCCAGGATATCGCTCACGTCCCTATGGCGATCTATCATTCAAGAATGGATTTAGTGTATCAAATCCAAGAACCCACTTCCTGATTTTGCTGCCTGGAAAGTCTCAGAGTGTATCCCCTTCACTTAAGGAGCACTGTGTTTTCTGCCATAAACATTTTGCATCACTCTCTTCCTTTAACACTCATGGCTAGTTTTCAGACATAAAGCCCATATGCATGGTGGAGATGAAATTAAATTAGTTTTATCCACTCTCCTATCCCAGGCTCAAGAGCTTTCCTCACACTTAACCTTTAGATGAAAGGTAAATTTATTTACTTTTTAGCCAAACAATTATATGTTGTTCTGGAGTAGGTTGAATTCCAGTTTTTAATCTTAACCCTCCACAGGAGTTATTTTGAGAGCCAGTAAGGTAGGAGAGTTGAGAAGTTAAAAAGCAGGAACTTAGGTGATTCCTTTCTGAGTAGACCAGTGATTATTTTTAAGGAGGGAAATTTCCAATTTGAATTTAAATTAGGACTTCAGTGCAGAAAGAAAAAATACCTTCTGGGAAAGCTTAACTACTATTTCTTTTAAAAAGATAAGTCTACTAATAATATTTATAACTCTGTGGAGCTGTTCTTATAAGCCACCTTTAACTCTAGGAATTCACATGTGCATACTTTTTTTATAATGCTAGTTTAAGATAGGGGTGTATCTTGCACAAAACAAACAGGTGTGAGAGATTCACACTGAAGAGAAACCTTTGCATTTTCTTTCTGCAATGTCTGTACCTTCAGCTGTCATTTCTAGTTGCCACGAATGTCATGTCTGACAAGCGTCAGTTCCAGAGTCAGTTCTCTAGCTTCACTAAGAGTCTTTCTCAACTAGAATATGAAGAAAACAAGACGGACAAATGAGAACAACAGAAACCACTCCAAGAGAAATTGGGAAACTGAGGCAGCTACCCAGACCTTGGGTTCATCAAAGGTCAAATCAGAGGTGGAGAAATCCCTGCTCCGGCCCTCGTTACTGGTGACCGTAAATCTGGATAGATCACCTAACCTCTTCCCCAGCCCCTATGTCCCTCCCTCTGGTGACACTATTAGTGAATCTCCTTGCAGTGATATGACAATAACCGAATTAAGGACTATTAAAATCTCTGAAGACTGAATGAAAAGATGTGCTTCCTAAAATGATGAATGGCAATAAAATGTAGAGGAAAGAGCCACAGCTAGACAAAAAAAAATGTTGAAATTACATTGAAAGGCAGGATGGCACCCTGTAACTGCTGGCGCTGACGATCTAACCAGGAGCCTGACCTGAGGCTTTCTCATGTGTGATCCTGGAGATTTCTCTGCCTGCAGTGTGGCGAGGCTGCCACTCTCGGAAGCCAGCAGCAGCATTTCTGTCCCTACCTTCTCCCGGGAAGCTTCTCTGTTCTTACAGGGACTTCTGTTGGGGAAAACAAAACAAAAACAAATCAGAAAGGTAGACCTTTTCTTTGCAAGGATACTATATCATTCCCCTCCAGAACAAAATTCCGTCCCTTTCCATCTTTTAGGATGGCCATATTTCCATTTCTCCCTGTAGTTCAAAGTCACAGAGGAGGCATAATGGGGTATGGCTGAAGGACGATAAGCCTAAGAATTCCAAAACTTTTCATCGAAGAGCCATTTCTAAAGAGAGCTTTTATCCATTGGCAATTTCAACTGAGAGCTATTCAGTCCGGCTCAGAAGGCACCACATAAAGGCTTTGAAATGGCCTGCTCCGCCGCAGCCCCTCTGCAAGGGCAGAGACACCGACTCTTTGTGGCTTTTCAGCCCATTTGTGATAGCATGGATGTAAAGAGGAGCAGCTTAGAGATGAACCAGGAGGAAGGGGAATGCCTTTGCCTAGGCCCAATCTATCAGAGCAGTTAATCCCTCCATTAGCTCACCAGAAGAGTCCTCAATACTATTAGGGATATAAAGTTGAGTTGGGAAATTATGTTCATCTGGCCTGCTGCTGGATAGTGTGAGAGGAGACAAGGAGGCTTTCTGAGTATGGGGCTAAGGGAGAAACCATGAATTAACACACACAGATATATATATATATACACACACACACACACACACACACACACAACCTCCATAAGCTCCTACTTTCAATCTTAAGAAAACTGTGAGTTCCTCACTTATGGAAGAATGTAAAGGTGTGGCAAAGGTTCAACATTTGTTCTCTGCCACCATTGCTATCTGTAGCCCTGCTTGCTTGGCTATATTGTGGTTTTTCTGCAAGCTATTCTTTGCAATGAATGAGGAGGCTGCTTACCAGTTTTTCCCATTAAAGAAAGAAAAATGTTAATACAAACCAGTAAGTTTTAGAAGTATACTCCTAGTACTTAGTGAGTTATACAGATTGCTATCATCACTTTAGGAAGGGTAGTGGTAATTTATTTCCATGTTGTTCTAAGCCTACAGGATCGCACAATAACTCCGGATTGCTTAGAGAAAAGGGAAATCGGGTTATCCTGTGAGGGTTCAAAGTCTTGGAAACAGCACTTAGCAGAATGTTTTCTAATTCCACAGGAACACACCAGAATATGGCTTAATTAGTGAAGTTGACAATCCACAGTCAGCCTGTATCACCTACAGGAATAGCTATAGAAAAAGCTGGCTTCCTGTGGTCCAGCTGACCGCATCATGCCACCTCAGAGAAAAGAAGAGAAACCAAGAGGCTTAGAGAACATCGTTAAGACTGCACAACTCCCTGCTCTGATCTTGCGGTTACCATGCCATCTTTGATCCAGTCACATCCCTCGTTAGATACCTGCTGAAGAGCCATGGCCCTCAGAAGGGACCATCAGTGCTTGAGTTAGAAGAACCGAAGCACCTTGCTCATAAAGCAATGGCTTATCTTTTGAATCCGCTCACCACTCACCAATTCACAAGGACCTAGCTTCTGTAAGGTGCTGTTTTTCTAGGAGTAACTCTTTCTAGGTTTACTCATGGAATTTTCTTACCTGTAAGAAGAAGGCTTCTGGGAGATTTGAGATGCTGTCGTGCAGTGGAAGCGTGGCAGCCGCATGTGGGGATTGTTGCTATACATTCTAACTATGCAAACCTGTGCTTTTCCACTTTAGCTTCAGTGATTCCTTCTCTCTGTAGATTTGGTAAAGAAATCTAGAAATTAATATAACCCTCATGTTTCTATCACAGATGAACTGAATATTCATTTAAAAATCATTATTGGTTGTTTTTTTTTATTTGACAGATTCATATGTGTATCAATGTAATCTGCTTACTCTCATCTCACGCATACCCTCTCCTGTCCCTGTCCCATCCCTATCCATCCCCACTCATCCCTTACATTTCCTTTCCCAGATTCGTGACATTTGGTTTCGTTTCGTGACCCATTTAGTTTGACCACGAGACCTGTGTGACCACTGGTTTTGGATTATCCATGGGAGCTTGGTAGTGTCCTGAGTGGGTAGCCAACTGAAGACAGTGACTCTGGCCCTAGAAAGTAAACCATCAGTGACAGTTAGGGCCCAGAGCATAGAGGTGTGACAGTCAGTTAGGCCTTCCTGCATCTGTTTGCAACTTGATCTTCGGGAGAACGGACCAGTCAACAGCGTTATAAAAGCCTTCTGCTACAGTACAGGAACACTTTCCTTGGAATCTATTTCCCTGTCGTGCTCACAGTACTAACACCTGAACTTTCTTTGAGGAGAACCAAGCACACTTAGAGCAGAAATTCGGGATGAAGAGAGAAAAGAATTTCAGTGAGGGGCCGCTCTGTCAAAATGCATGTCTGGTCAATACTGGTTTCACAAGGACATGATGTAGCAGTAACTTAGGGGTGGTTGAAGAGGCATTGGCCAGCAGGTCAACCACCCCCCCCCCCTAGAATTGGTGGTTTATTTGGCAATACAAACCGTCAGACAATAATTCTCAAGATAATCCATGACTGGGGATTTGCAGGTGTGCTAAGTTCTGTGGAGAAACAAAACCAAACCAAAAGCTGAGGCATTGTACTGAATGCGCTGGTCAAGAAGACTGACTAACACTATGGGGAAACCAAGGGGGAACCTGAGGAAGCACAGGAGAGAGAGAGAGAGAGGAATGGCTAGAAATCTTAAGGTAAAAAGCAGAATAGTACTTTTGAAGCACTGGAGAAAAGAGGGCAGAAATAGCAGCTTGCATCTACCTCTCAGCAAACGCTCCTGGGCCTTCATGCTTCGATCTCCCGAGTCACAGGGGACGGAACTATCCTGTCACAGAATTAAGAGGCAGAAACTTTTCTTCCTTCGGCATTTTACAATGGCATTCATTCTTTGAAATGTTCATACTGTGCAGCAGTATCAGCTAGGGGCAGGGTCTTGGAAGTCCTCCCTCTGCCATGTCAAAATGTCAAACTGTTCTGCTCTCATGAGCATAGCACAGCTATCATGAGTTCATGTCTTACCCAGAGGACATTTCACAGCACTCCTATGACTTAGCCATCTGAGGTCCTGTATTCCTGGGTCATGGGTGTGCTCTCATTATTAAATGACAACATTCAGTCCTTTCTGGTTCTCTAGGACACGATTTCTTTTCTTTCTAGAGAAGGAAGTAATGAGAGCCCACCTAGGGAGCAAAGAAACTGGGCCTTAAGTGTCAAACACCTTGATCATGGACTGTCCACATCAACAGCAATAGTAAATATCTGTTTTTATTGATGGTTCAATTCTTAGTATCTGATTTATAGTCACCCCAAGGCAAAGGACTCATAGACTCAGAGCTTCCTGAGCAGTTCTAAAGGAACACATCTGGTAGTGTATCAGATATGTTATCAGAGGGAGTAATAGTAAAACAGACAAGGAAGCCAGGAAGCATGAGAGTTGGAGCTTCATGAAGTATTTAAATAGGCTTCTAAGCAATGGTGATAGAGGGATCTAAACATGGAGACAAAGTGAATTTGAGGCTGTGTATAGAGGAAGATCAGGCAGGGGGAGAGGGTAGAGCAGTGCCCTGAAGTGAAGGAGGGCGCTTAGAGACATAGAAATGCCCTACATATGGCTTAGGTAATGAAGAAAGCCAGGAAGAGTTGATGCAATCACAGAGGATGTGACACAGTCATGCAGAATCTCACTGGACAGTGCAGACTCTGATGGCCCACACTGCTCAGTGGGTGTCAGGCTGTGAGAAGCCACAGGACCCCTCTCCAGGGGTGGGAAAAGTACAGTCTAAGGTCCCCACAGAACTCCTGGGTGGTGGCGACTCTGGCCCAGGCCAAAGGGAAAAGAGTAGGTGGAGAGCTGTGGGAGACTGTAGCTGTGACAGGAGTCAGGGGCCAAGGTGGTGTGGCCAGACATCCCCTACGGGGGTGGCGGTGGGGGTTCAAGACCTGTGCTCAACTGGGGACCAGGATGTCTGTGTACAGCTCACTGCCCCACACTCTAACCTTGGATGAACTAGGACGTTCATAGGTTCTGAGCACAGGAGGGCCATGGCTCCATTCACCTGTGAAAAGCCCGTTCTAATGTCTAATGTAGAGAAGGAAGAGTCTCGGGCAGCAGGGATGCTAAGGAGACCACTCCAGAGACTGTTATCTTTACCCTGAAAGTAAGGGTGGTATTTTTAACCCAAGGAGATAGTCTTTATTAAAATATTGTAACATATCCTACCATAAGCCTCAGTTTATCTATCAATTTAGAATCCCAGTGCCTTAGTGAAATTAAACACTCTCCTATATTGCTGTAGCAATTAATCACTGCTAAACTTCACTTTGATGTCTTTTTCTTCTTTGTTTTTTTTTTTTTTTTTTCAACTTGTAGCCATTTGGCCTGGATATTATTTCCCAATTCTATTTTAATGTTAGGATAAATGGGGCTAATTTTAGCTGTAATTACTCTATTAAGAAAAGTTGGACTAGGCTTCCTAGTCTCAAAAAAATGCCTTGGATCCCTGGGGCACCCTTGTGCAGCATCAGTGGACAACATGCAAGTACATGTAGACTTTAGGATCTCAGCACCTGCTCTTCAGGATTGGCAAGAATCCCAGTAATACTCATTTGAGATTGCCTGTTCCCTCCTCTAGATTATACAAACTTCCAGTAATTGTAATATTTTTGGTTGATGGAAACATTCCCATTCCATCTCCCTGTGATATAGATCTCTCCCATAGCTTCCATGGGCAGTATGATTGCTACTGCTCTGTACCACGAAGACATTTCACCATAGCAACTGAACCTTGATGCTTAGCTGTGTGTGACTCCACATCCTTCCAGTGTGTTACAACACTTTTTTTTTTTTAACTTGTGGTGTAGCTAGCTCACTGGTGCTACAGTCAAGGGTGTGTTTATTTATTTATTTATTCTGTCTTTGAAAACCTCAGATGTCAGCAAAGTGCCTTGCCAGAGGACCAATGCTTGGAGTTCACATTAGAACTCTTGGATTTAGATGATCCTGAACTAGCCAGACTACAATGTGCGTCACGGCCTTGTATTCTAGATTTATATGAAATGCCCTTTCTATTTCTTACTTTTCTCATGGCCCTGATCAAATACCTCTCCTAAAAATTATTTAGGAAAAGAAAGGTTTATTTTAGGCTCATAGTTAGAGGGATTCTGTTTCCTGATGGTGGGGAGCCCACCTTGCTAAACCATCATCAGGAAATTCCTGCTGAGGACATATTCTGTTCTTCCTTGCGGTTACTGAAAGCTTATAGGCCAGTCTTGATCTTTCTCTGCTAACTTACACCCATGCACAGCACCACTTACTCAGTCTATCAACATTTTGTAATATGTTCAGACAGGGGAAAACTTAGTTTTATAAATTAATATACCAACAATTCCCTAATGTGATAATTCAAGAATAAAGAGATTCATACCCCCCCAAATCCAACCTACAATTTCATCCATACCTCTGCAGTAGTATATTGGCTACAGCATCCACCCACCCCCACCCTGTCCTCATCTCCCGTAGATTCCACAGATCTTCCCCCACTAACCTCTCTCATTGATTTATTGCAGCTCCCAAGTGCACTGGGAACTCCCTGGGAATGCATAGGCTACTCCTGCTGGAGAAGCAAGTGGACTGACTACCTCTCCATCTGCTCCTCAAGATCCAATCCCACAGCCTCATCTGTAGTTCTGCAGTGGAACATGCCTGCTGAAGTCTGCCTTCTCTCTGCCTCCCTGCCGCCTCCATCTCCAGTAGATCATAGAGACTCTCTCACCTGACCCATTGCTCTGATCTAGCTTCTGAGAACCCACAGGCCACTCCGACCCGGAAGGCAAGTGGGCTAACTGCAGCTCTTCCAATCTCCCCTCATTCCTCCAAGGTCAGAGCCTAGCTTGCATCTCCAGCTCTGTAACACTCCTCTGTAGTGGACTTTCTTCACCTCATACCCCTATTCCCAGATTAATAAAGGGACCCTGCTAGAACACCTTGTATTTCTTCCTTTTATGAACCCCAGTAGCCCTTCCTAGCTCATTATTTATAAATATCAGCTGTTAATACTAAGAAACACATTTTGCCTAAATCCCTCAAATGGCCACAACTATTGGGACCTCAGAAGTTTTTTGTTTGTTTGTTTGTTTGTTTGTTTGCTTCTTATCAGGTAATACACAGTCCCTATAATCTCCTAAGAGAGGAAACATATACCAAGTGGCAAAACAACCACTCAACAAAGACAAGACCAGATGTCAGAACCTGTAATTATAATCTTTATAGTCCCAAGTGCCTAGAATGTAACATAAAAACACAACACACACACACACACACACACACACACACACACACACACACACTTTGTTAGCAGGCTTTCACGGCTTTCCAATAGACCTTTAGTATTAGTTTAACTGTATGGAAATCACTGTGGATGTTCCTCAAAAAGGTGAAAAATCAATCTACCATGAGATCCAAATATATTATTCTCCAGTGTCCTCCCTGAGGAGCGCATTCCACTACAGAGACAGTTGCTCACCCATGTCCAATGTTGGTCTCCGAGTAAGAGCCTAGACTGATTCTTTTGGATAACATTCTAGTGTTAGTGTGTTAAAAAAAAAAAAAGAAAGAAAGAAAGAAAGAAAGAAGTAAATTCCAAGTGTTCCTTCTATTAATCATTGGCAATAATTATTTATGATGAAATGATTAAAAAGCAGGAAGTTTTTGTTGTTTTACTTTCTTTTGTTCCTTGTTTGGTTTTGTTTGTTTGTTTGTTTGTTTATTTTGACTTGTTTAGCTGTGACTGTTTTGGGTGACTACTAAACTGTGGCTATAAAGTTGCACCGTTGAAGCTCAGTAAGCATTCTGCCAGGGAAAAACGGGTAGGCTCACTGAGAGCTTCGCTCCTCTCTGCTTCTCCACTGTCATCTCCCAGTCTTATTCACAGGTTTACAGGGGAACACCTGAAGCAGTCACACCCCCCACCCATCTATAGTGTATCCCACAGATCTTCCCCTCCTTACCCACACCCCCTTATTGCTTTATCGAAGCCCCCAACTCCACCAGGTCCTCCCTGGGAACCTGAGAGTCCCAGGCTACTCCTGCCAGGGACACAGATGGGCTAACCGAATATCTTAACTCCTTCCTAAACGGTTCCATATACAATCCCCCAGCCTCATCCCTTTCTTTGCAGTAGAATACCTGAAGAGAACTCCCTTCCTGTTTCCCCTATGTCCAGCAGATATTATCCTCCAAACTTTCTTCACCACTGTGTCTCAGCCCCTATCTTCAGCAGGGGCTCCCTTGAAACCCACAGACAATGGTAATCAGGGAAGCAAATAGTCTAACTGCAGATCTCCACAGCTTCCTTAGTTGCTCCAAATCCAATCTCCCAGTCTCACCACTACTTCTGAATCAAACCACCTGCTGAGACCTTCCTTCCCCACTCCCCCCATTTCCAGTGGACTATGCAGATCTTCCAGTCTCTACCTCCCTTTTCCCATTGATTGCTTTGTCCCATCCCCCAACTCCAGTGTTGTGGACTCCCGAACTCTGATCAGCAGAGATGGGGAAAAATGACACAAATGCCAAGGAAGGTTCCAAACAGATTTCTTCTTTATCTCTCCAAGCAGCTTTTTCCTCTCCCTCTCACAAACAGCTTTCTCTAAGCCTCTCCCAGCTCCGACTAACTCCAACTGCTTTCTTCAACTGCTTTCTCCAACTGCCTTTCCAACTGAACTGTTTACAGATTTTTCCCATAGCATACTCTTCCCTCCCCACAGGGCACATCCTGTTTTCAGTCCTCTATCCTAATCCCTCCCCGCTCTCCTGGATCCAGTCGGTCAGAGTTCAGCCAGGGCTTGTGGTGATAGTCCAGTGACTCAGCAGGCAGGCAGTACAGGATTGTCCAAGTGTGCAGGCTCAGGTTAAACAGGGATCATGGTGGTCTCACTCACTTCCCACATTCCAGCAAGCACCTATTGCTAAAATATAGGCCTCTCTGCCTAGGGAAGCAGGTAGGATAACTGCAGATCTTCAGGTCTCCCTGCATTGCCCCACTTTCAATCTCCAGTCTCATCTGCAGTTGGGTAGCAGGACTTCTGCTGTATCCTCTCGTCTCCATCAGCACTCCTGTACAACTAAGCAGACACTGAAGGAATACCCAGCTTTCTACCATTTTGACCCTCCAACCTCTTCCCTAATCAATCCCTGTTCCTAAGTGTCAGGTCCCCAACACCTCCAGTGACCAAAATTATTGGGAGCCAACATAAATTTCACACTTGACCAAGCACAGCTACCAAATTCTAAGAACAAGAGAGGGCAACAGGATTTTTATTCCTGCACAAAACATCATGACCAAAAAGCAAGTGTGAGAGGCAAGGGTACAATTCCACATTGCTGTTCATCACCAAATGAAGTCAGGACAGGAACTCACACAGGGCTGGAACTTAGAGGCAGGAGCTTATGCAGAGACCATGGAGGGATATTACTTACTGTATTGCTTCCCGTGGCTTGTTCAGCTTGCTTTCTTATAGAACCCAGGACTACAAACTTAGGGATGGCACCCCTCAAAATGGGCTCTCCCACCCTTGATAACTAATTGAGAAAATTATTACATCATTATTACAGCTGGATCTCATGAAGTCTTTCCTCAAGGGAGGATCCTTTCTCTGTGATATCTCCAGCTTGTGTCAAGTTGACACAGAAAACCAACCAGTACAGAAACAAAAGAACAAAATAGTTACCAAACAAAGACAACACCAGATATTAGTACCAATAATTACAAAAATTTTCAAATCCAAATCTTAGACATCAGTGCAAGGTTACGGTAGCACAGGCCTTTCATTTCAGTACTAGGGAGGCCCAGACAAGTGGATCTCAGTGAGTTCAAGGTCAGCCTGGTCTATAGAGCAAATTCCAGGACAACCAAAGCTACACAGAGAAGCTCTGTCCTAAAAACAAAACAAAGCAAACAAATACCAAATCGGACATCAATGTAAAAACACAATAACATCCAAGCAATATGTCTCTGCTAGCAACCCTACCACAGCTAGCCTTGAGTATTGCAACACACCTGAAACACACACAAAAATCATTAAAACAATATTTACAGATACAATAGAAGTTCTTAAAGAGGAAACAAATAGATTCTGTAAGGAAATTTACGAAAACATAAACAGTGGAAAGAGATGAATAAACATTTCAAGACCTAAAAGTGGAAGTATCAGTCCATAAAGAAATCCCAAATCAAAGGTAATCTGGAAAGGAAACATCTAGAACTGGAGCAGGAAGCACAGAGGCAAGCTTCACCAACAGGAAACAAGAGATGGAAGAAGGAATCTCAGGCATTGAGGATACAATTTTTTAAAAGAATTCTTTTAATAGATATTTTCTTCATTTACAATTCAAATGCTATGCCAAAAGTCCCTTATACCCTCCCCTCACCCTGCTCTCTAACCCACCCACTCCTGCTTCCTGGCCCTGGTATTCCCCTGGATTTGGGCATATAATCTTTGCAAGACCAAGGGCTTTTCCTCCCAATGATGACCGATTAGGCCATCTTCTGCTACATATGCAGCTAGAGTCACAGCTCAGGGGGTACTGGTTAGTTCATATTGCTGTTCCTCCTATAGGGTTACCTACCCCTTCAGCTCCTTGGGTACTTTCTCTAGCTCTTCTATTGGGGGCTCTGTGTTCCATCCGATAGCTGACTATGAGCATCCACTTCTGTGTTTGCCAGGCACTGGCAAAGCCTCACTAGAGTCAGCTATATCATGGTCCTGTCTGCAAAATCTTGCTGGCAGATGCAATTGTCTCTGTGTTAGGTGGTTGATTATGGTATGGATCCCTGAATGGGGCAGTCTCTGCATAGTCCTTCCTTCCACCTCCTCCATTGCTGGTGGGATTGCAAGCTTGTACAACCACTCTGGAAATCAGTCTGGAGGTTCCTCAGAAAGTTGGACATAGTACTACCAGAGGATCCAGCAATACCTCTCCTGGGCAGAAGATGTTCCAACTGGTAATAAGAACATATGCTCCACTATGTTCATAGAAGGTTTATTTATAATAGCCAGAAGCTGGAAAGAACCCACATGTCCCTCAACAGAGGAATGGGTACAGAAAATGTGATACATTTACACAATGGAGTATTACTCAGCTATTAAAAACAATGAATTTATTAAATTCTTAGGCAAATGGATGGATCTGGAGGATATAATCCTGAGGTAACCCAATCACAAAAGAACTCACATGATATGCACTCACCGATAAGAGGATATGAGCTCAGAAACTTAGAATGCTCAAGATACAATTTGCAAAACATGAAACTCAAGAAGAAGGAATACCAAAGTGTGGATACTTTGTCCCTCCTTAGAATGGGGAACAAAATACCCATGAAAGGAGTTACAGAGACAAAGTTTGGAGTTGAGATGGAAGGAGGATACAATTTTAAAAATAGATAAATGTGTTAAAGAACATATAGGTTTGTGCAGGGGTTCAACATTTGTTCTCAGCTGTCATCTGTATCCCCACCTACATGGCTAATATATTCTGTTTTTTTTCTACCTTCAAGCTATTCTTTGCAACGAATGAGGAAGTCTTGGTCAAATCAATGGCTTCATGCAGAAGAGTGCAAAACTATCCATTCTTATCACCATGCATAAAACTCAAGTCCGAGTGAATCAAAGAACTCTACATAAAACCACATATACTAAACCGGATAGAAGAGAAAGTGGGGAAAAATCTGCCCCCATTGGCACAAAAAAAGACTTTCTGAGTAGAAGGCCATTATCACAGGCACTAAGAACAACAGTTGCTAAATGTGGGCCCATGAAAAGAAGAAGCTTCTGTAAAGCTAAGGACTTCCTCATTCAGACAAAGTGGCAGCCTACAGAAGGGGAAAAAGTTTTTACCAACTCCACATCTAATAAAAAAGCTAATACCCACATATAGATAATGAATTCACAAAAAGTAGATATCATAAAACCACAAGAAAACAAAGGCCAATGAAAAATAGGGTACAGATCTAAATAGAGAATTCTCAATAGAGGAAACTTAATGTCCTTAGCCATCAGGGAAATGCAAATCAAAACTCCAATCTACTTAGCCCTCCCAGGGAGTAAACAACCAACCAAAGAGAATTCTTCTTAAACCTGTTAGAATGGCTGAGATCAAGAGAACAAGTGACTGCTCATGCTGGTGAAGATGTAAAACCAAATACTACTGGTCAAAACAACATAACTACACATCCACAACAATAATAACAACAAAACTGAAAACATAACAAGAAAACAACATAGTGATAAAATAACTCCAAATGATAGCCTGCTGTATCCATATTCAGCATCTTGTTCAGTCATCATCAGAGAAACTTCCTCCTGCAAAAGATGGGAACAAATGCAGAGACCCATGATCAGTTGTTATAAAGAAAGTGAGGGACCTTGTAACTCTCAGTCTAGAATATGATGGCTCCATCAAATGCCTCCCATTAGAGTCCAAGGAAGCTCTGAGGAAGAGGAGGCAGAAAGTATAAGAACTTGAAGGGATAGAAAACACCAAGAACAGACAGTGCTCTAAATAAACCTAAATAAAATTCATGAGCTCATGGACACCAAAGCAGCACTGAAGATGCGTCATGTCTGCAAAGGGTTACATCAGATCCTCTGTATATATATCATGGCTTCCAGTTGTGTTTTTAATGGGATTGCTAAGTCTGCAAATCAGTGGGTCTCTGATTCTTATGCTTTCTCTTGGGCTTTTGCTTTTTTTCTTGTGTTGGTTTGTCCTGTAAAACTTCAAAGTAATAGTTTTTGTTTTACCTTATATTTATTTTGTTGTATTCTATGATTATCTCTTAGAAGCCTGTTTTTTTTCTAAAGACATGCAGAATGAGAGTGGATCGGGAAGGGAGGGGATGCTGGGGTGGGGAACTGGGGGAAGTAGAAGAAGGGAAATCTGTAACCAGAAAATATTATGTGAGGAAAAAACTATTTTCAAAAGAAGAAGAAGAAGAAGAAGAAGAAGAAGAAGAAGAAGAAGAAGAAGAAGAAGAAGAAGAAGAAGAAGGAGGAGGAGGAGGAGGAGGAGGAGGAGGAGGAGGAGGAGGAGGAGGAGGAGGAGGAGGAGGAGGAGGAGAAGCTGCAAAGTTTGGCATTGAAAAATGTTCAAATGTAAACACCTACACTGCATTTAACTACAATGCTTTTGTGGAAATAATATTTTGCACATCACACTCTCTACTTCATTATGTTTATGTTGTATGTACAAGTGTGTTATAGAAAACTTACTGAAGTCAAGAGACCTACATGCAGGGGTCTGTTCTTGAGGTCTACCTCTAGTAGTCAATCCCAGCAAAGCACCTTTTTCCTCTGAACATCCTTGTAAGCCCTTCCTTGTTCATTCTTTCAACAATTTTAAGAGAATACCTATTGTGTGTTAATCGTTGTGACC
Organism: Mus pahari; assembly: GCF_900095145.1. Lineage (NCBI taxonomy): Eukaryota > Metazoa > Chordata > Mammalia > Rodentia > Muridae > Mus > Mus pahari. The sequence goes on from NC_034593.1 coordinate 135,344,893, forward strand.
AGTCATACAATGCTGACCACAAACATGATCTTGAATCTTACGGAATATGGAAACATAGGATAGATATCCTGTGAAAAACTAAAGCAAAATTGCAGTTTTGTTAATGATGAACAACATTACTTCATTAGAGTACCCAAAAATGGGAGTTAAAAACTAATTTTGAAGTACAGCAATAAGTAGCAAGGAGACTCGCCCCTGGAACATTTTAAGCTCCTTTGTCCAGTGTGACATTATTAGAACCGTGTACTTTGGAGAAGAGGAAATGAGGTACAGTACTCTTTCATAAATGAGAAAGAATATGTGCTTTTATTGAAGGTATCTGAAAGTTGAAAATATAAGACTTTCAAAAACTAGACAAAATGAAAATCATCTTCAGATTAATTTGCAGATGAAATAATCTTTTCTTCACACGAGCCTCTGTCGCTGACCCGGTCCTTAGCACCAACTTCTCACCCACTGATGACCTTTTCCAAGTTAACTAATCCATGCCTCCCCTGTTTCTCACTTCTATCCCTTGGCCTAGAGTCTTGTTATGAGATCATGTCTTGTTCCCTAGACTACTGATGCATTTGCTTCCTGGCCATTGTGAGGCAAGGAGCTTCCTTCACCATGTGCATCTAGTACCAGGGTTCTCTGCTTTACCACAGGTCCATAAGAATGGCCTGATATCTCTGCAAGCTGAAATGAACCCTCTCTTTCTTACATTGTTTATCTCAGGTAGAGAGAAGTGACCAAGCCTACAGCTGTGCATTAGAGAAGTGACCAGTCCTACAGCTGTGCTTTAGAGAAGTGACCAACCCTACAGCTGTGCATTAGAGAAGTGACCA
>NC_034593.1:135346598-135348206 GCF_900095145.1 Mus pahari
ACCAACCCTACAGCTGTGCATTAGAGAAGTGACCAACCCTACAGCTGTGCATTAGAGAAGTGACCAACCCTACAGCTGTGCATTAGAGAAGTGACAACTCCTATAGATGCGCATTCAGACAATTTATCTTTGTTCATACCTTGTTTGGATGGGCCTTGCTAGTGGATTTCTGAAACTCATCATATAAGATTGATGGCTACAATTATTACTTATTTTATGATTTCCCCATATTCACTTTTCTTTCAACATCTGAAAAGAACATTTGGGGCACCGAAAGAATACTTTCACTTATAAATGTCGTAACTATTGTCTTTGATTTGAACACAGTGAGCAAGCAGGAAATTCAGCGATCTGGGAGGCAGCCACATTCAGGAATTTCCCCTTCTGTTTGGTACTTGAAGATTTTTGCCCTGATGTTCTCTACAGTACTCTGATTTCCTATATTTGTTTTTGGTTTTTATGATAGGTTAGTTGGTTTTGAGACAGTATCTCATGGAGGACTGACTGGCCTTGCACTTTTCTCTGGAGTAGAAGCTGGTCTTGGACTTTGAAAGCCCCTCCTCTACGTCCCAAGGGCATGAGCCACTGTATTCTGGGTCAACCCCAGTGTTTTGAAAGTTTCACACATACAGGTAAGTTTTTCCTTTCAGAGGTGATAACTACTGGATATGATGAGGCCATCTTTGAAGAAATAAATGAAAGGAACACAGAGGAGGCTGTGGCTGAGGTGTACTGAATCCCCGGAGCCTGAGGCAGTTAACCTTCAGGCTAGGGGAAAGCTCTGAGCTCTGAGGAAGAGGGACAGAGAGAAGCAAGGTCTTTAGGGAAGGGAGTCTCCTCCTCCCATAAAAGCCACATTAACCTTGTTAAGGTTCTACTTTGATCTTGTTAACCTGCTTTGAAGAAGAATGCCCTTGCCAGGCAAACAATGGCAGCAGCTGAGTGTAAAGGGACAGAGATTCCTCTTTTAAAATGAGATTGGGAGTCTAGCTTTGAGCAATGTGAAGGTGTTTTCACTCATGGAAAAGGGCATCTAGGGCTGTTGGTCACTATTCTTGATGGAGAATGACCTTTCTGTCTCCTGCTGTTTTCTTTTCCTTTACCCTCCAAATATTCATCCTCTCTCTCACTTCCTTCTGGACTTTCTTCAATTATTCCTTCCCTTCTAAACCTGCTGTAGCTGGCTGCCACCTGGCATGTCCTGATGGTTCAGCAGCTTGGAAAGCTGAAAGATTACGTATCTTGAGGTTTCAGATGCTAGACCACCTTGGCCTTGGCTCTGTGGATGTGGGTACAAAGGCTTTCACATCATCAGAGCTGCAGCACAGACTCAGCTCTTTGTGCTTACCTCTCTCATGCCCAGGAGCTGAAGGTGAAGGATGAAGGATGAAGATGAAATTCTGACCCTTAGTTACATGAACAGGCACACTGCTCTAGAATTCCTCAATGCTATGGTCATTTGATTTAATCTGGGGATAATGATTGTAGTGTCTGTTTGTATGTTTTACATCTCTCTCTATGTCTCTGTCTCTGTCTCTGTCTCTGTCTGTCTGTCTGTCTGTCTGTCTGTCTCTCTCTCTCTCTCTCTCTCTCTCTCTCTCTCTCTCT
>NC_034593.1:135348241-135350234 GCF_900095145.1 Mus pahari
TGTGTGTGTGTGTGTGTGTGTGTGTGTGTGTGTGTGTCAGTTACTAGACTAAGGGTGTAGAGCTAGGGAGTAGTTACTCCATCTGTGGTACCATCTCACTAGTCCTGTGTTTCATATTTAGACTTCTCCTGTTTTAATTCCAATTTAATTTTTAATAATTTTATCTCAGTTTAAAAATATTGTGACTGTACTTACCCCTCCCCTATGCCTTCTAGATCCTTCTTTCCTTCCCAATCCAAACAACTGTGTCTTCTTTGTTTTTAAAACCATAAGTTCCGATTTTTGCTACCCATGTACTCTGTGGTAATTTTTGGTCAATATACAGAGGCTGTAGTCATAAAGAAAACTGATTCTCTCTTCCTGCAGCTATCAATTTCTAATATGTCTTTAACTATGGGTGAGACTTCATAGCTACCTCCCTTCTTGTTACAAGTTTTCTGGCTTGACTTGCTCAGGTATTGTGCATCATATAAACATAATATGTATATAAATATGTTTCATATATTATGTATGCATAAAAGACACATGGAGATTATCACATGTGATAGACTAATTCCCCTTCCCATAGAAAGCCAGTACTATGACTCTGAACACCAAGAATTTGGTTTTGCCTGCCTTTCCCCTTTATGTCAGTTTCTGGCTTCTCCTTAGCACTGAGTCTCATTCTGTTGATTAATTTCTTGTCAACTTGACACAAACTACGGTCATCTGAGAAAGGGTAATCTCAATTCAGACAATGCTCCCATCAACTTAGCCTGTAGGCAAGTCAAAGGGAAATATTTTGATTCACAGTTCATAGGGAAAAGCCCAGCTTACTGTGGTTGGTGTTACTCCTGAGCGAGCAGTCCAGAGGTATACAAGAAAGCCAACACAAGCCAAAGAAAACAAGCTAGTAAGAAACAATCCTCCATGCTCTCTATTTATGTCCCTATCTCTGACTTCCTGCCCTGATTTCCTGTTATGATGGAATGTGATGGAAATAAGTAAATCAAATAATTTCTTCCCTCTTCCAGTTGCTTTTGGTCATGGCATGAAATCATAAATCAAAGTAAGATAGTCATGTGTATGGGTGTGGCAGCTTTGATATCTGTTCTCATTGTGCGTATCCAAATATTCTCACCACATCTCCAGAACATCAGCATAGTAGGAAGTTGCTTGAAAGGTAAATTCTTAAGCAAATATTTGCTGCAGGCTAACCCCAGCGATGGCCACATCCCACAGAGGAGATAAGGGATCTGTGAGGGAGTAGTGAATGTCACTCATGGGTACGGAGAAGTCTTGCAGCTTGAGTGACTGACTGCCAAATTGCTTCATTTATACAGGACTTGTAAGTAGCAGTAGATTCATGTTTTTAAAAACTATAGATCTTATCATTTTTGTCCCTGGACACATGTTTCAACTTCATCTTGGACATAAGTTTACTCATCATTGATAAACCATGACAGAACATAGTTATCTTTGGCAATCATCTTACCTTATCAACCTGATTACCCAACATGTATGAATCAAGAGGCACACGTTGCCAAAGCATGTCAGACCTTTCTTGGGCTGGTAGTTCTTGTAGTTTCAAGGGCTCTAGACAGAAATTAAGTCTCCAATCCATCCTGGGCACATTGTCATGTCCCAAGCAGTGAATTATCAACTTTTGATGGCCAGAGTGTTAGTGTCATTAGGTCCAGAGAAAATCTTCAGGCTAAAGCTGCTGTAGTTATTATTCAATTTCTGGTATAATGCAGTTTACTTTCAGATGTTTTAAAGCATTTATTTATGTGTCTAATCTTGGTACTCTTTTGTTTCCTGGTCCTACAACACCACTGATACCTCATTCTTTTACTAATTCTCCACACCATTCTTTGTCCATTTGTATAAGGCAGAGATAACTCTAGTCAATCTAACTTTGTTGCTACATCTTTTAATTGAGGGTCAGACCATGTGGGACCCAAATCTTAGAATCTCCTATGTGTATAGGAGGGAGAGGTTTTTTTTTTTTTTT
>NC_034593.1:135350314-135361134 GCF_900095145.1 Mus pahari
TGTCCTGGAACTCACTCTGTAGACCAGGCTGGCCTCGAACTCAGAAATCCACCTGCCTCTGCCTCCCAAGTGCTGGGATTAAAGGCGTGCGCCACCGCTGCCCGGTGAGGGAGAGGTTTTTAAGCTGACCTGCTGCTAACTCCTCTAGCCCACCAAATCTTGTTTAACTTTTAAATTTTACTTTGTTCTGATTATTTCGTTCCTGAATAAGTAAAAGGGCAGAAGGCCCAAGAGTAACTTGGAATCGGGGTTTCATAAGCTTTCTAGCATTTTCCTGTGAGTCACAACCTCAAGGGCTCAAGGAAGGCCCTCAAATAGGCTAGATACGGGTATCTCTCTAACAGCAGGAAGGGTAGTGTTCTCAGGACTTTCCCAGAGAAGCTTAGAAGAAGTACCCTTGTGAAAAAGAATAAATGGTTCATAAGAAATTTCCTATCAATGCAATATCTCCAAGTTGTATAAATAATAAAAGCCCCCCCAAGCAGGCAACGCATGGAGATCAAGACCAAAAGTGAAAGACAGCATGACACTAATTGTGTCATGTGGCTCGGCTTGGCAGGACCCTTGTCAAGCCATTATACTGGCTTTATGACATTCACTGTTCCCAATATACATATGGATTTGACAAACATTTGCCTTGCAGAATCAAACAGTGGCCTGCATTTAAGCCTGACACACCTTGGCATTCCCACAGGGTGAGACTTTGAATGGTGTTTTGAGCTGAAGAGCTTCTGGTGGTCCTTGAGGTCTATCTTTGGCCTTTTACATTCTTCCTTTGAGTTTCAGAGAAACAACCATTTCTCCTTGTCCATGGTGGACCAGAGAAGATAGGAAACTATTCCATTTTCTCTTTCTATGTATGAACTGACCATGACTGAATTTCTTGACCTATTTTGTCTGATAGAAGCTCCTGGAATCCTCCTTTCAAAGAAGGCTTGCTCCTTTCCTAGAGGAAGCATGTCATAGAGAATCTCAGAGTTTCTTTAGGTTATGCTGTGATTTTTCCTCCCTCCCTCATTCCAGTCAGACCCTTTGTATCAACACATTTCTACCTTGTTGCCATGTGTCATGTCATTCAATACACAAACTTAGAAAGCCTCCCTTAGACCTTTAGGACTTAAGATCTGCAGGCTTCCGTGCTAAACGGATGAATTTGCCATCTCTCTTTGTGACTGCTCTTTCATTCAAAGGATGCCAGCCATGAAAGAACCTACAGCTCCATACCCATCCAAGTGATTTTAATAGTCACTACCTTTTATAAGTGTTCAGATGTGCTACTCTATCCCTTTAATTACTGTGATGAGTTTATGGTTGGGGTGCTGATAGACATCTGAGCAGCTTTTAATATAAAGGTAATATAAAACCTGTGACTATTCCAGGATGTGAATGCATGTCTTCTGAGCATTTGCCAAAAGGTCTAAATCCTGGGTCCTAGGAATATTTTTGTGCAGGGCAATTTAGTTGATGTCCCTACTCAGCTTCCAAATGATTATAGTAATCTGTATTATAGAGTGTTTTACCTTAACTCTCAGATTCAGGTCTTTGTCTGTTAAATATATTACAAATAGCTCTCCATATCATATGGAATATTTGGTAGTTGTAGCATATTTTTGGAGACCTTTTCTATGTCCTGGCTGTCCTTTCATGATTCTTAATACTTTATGTATGGGGTAGCCCATTTTCATTTCATTTTATATGAAATTGACTTTCTGTTAGTAAAACCATACAAGCACGTACTTGGGGCAGGTCAGTATTTTATAGCAAATTCCATTTAAGTCCATGTTTCAAGTGAATGTCCCAATGTCTTCTATGTGTCACAATTTCTATGGCATTACAGTAACTGGCTCATGGATGACTTCAGTACCAAGCTATAGACAGCAAAGGGGGCATAACACAACCGAAAGGAACAGGAGGGATGATAATTGCTTGGTTAATTGGATAAATCCATTCAGATGGTTCTTTCTTAAGCCATTCATAAAAATAAGCCTGGAGCAAAACAAAAGTTAAATATAAAAATTTTAGCCAAAAGGAAATGCTTGTGAATATTATTGATATATCTGTGGGAAAGGAAATAGAAAGGGAAAGATATGCAGAATACAGCCATGTAATTATTGAAAACATTGAACTTCTGAAAGCAAACTAAGTTAAACAGTAAGAAAATGAAAATAAACTAAATATTTAAATATTTAAACTTAAATATTTAAATAAATTCCCAAATTCATATTTTGAGTTTATAAAGAAGTATATGGGTATAGGCCCAATAAGAAACATACCAAAAAAGCGATAGAGAAGGAGAATAGGGGAGGGAGAGGTGTTGGAGAAGGGGAGGGTATGAGGGAGGTGAAAGGGACAAGGAGGGGGAAGAATGAGGGCAGAGGGAGAGCAGGGGAAAGAAGAGATCTAGGAGATTTACAAGTGGCTGGGACATTTCTTTTCTTTTCTTTTCTTTTCTTTTCTTTTCTTGGATATTTTATTTATTTACATGTCAAATGTTAGCCCTCTTCCTGGTTTCCCCTCCAAGAACCCCTCATCCCATTCCCCATCCCCCCTCTATGAGGGTGCTCCCCCACTCACACACCCACTCCTGCCTCACCACTCTAGCATTCCTCTTCTCTGGGGCATTGAACCTTCACAGAACCAAGGGCCTCCCCTCCCACTGATGCCAGATAAAGCCATCCTCTGCTACATATGTATCTGGAGTCACGGGAACCTCCATGTGTATGCTTTGGTTGGTGGTTTAGTCCCTGGGAGCTCTGGAGAGTCCGATTAGTTGATATTGTTGTTCTTCCTATGGAATTTCAATCCCCTTCAGCTCCTCAGTCCTCCCTTAACTCATCCATTGGAGTCCTTGTGCTCAATCCAGTGGTGGACTGTGAGCATCCACATATGTATTGGTCAGGCACTGGTAGTGCCTCTCAGGGCACAGCTACACCAGGCTCCTGTCAGGAAGCACATCTTGGCATTAGCAATAGTGTCTGGGTTTGGTGTTTGCAGATGGGATGGATCCCTAATTGGGCAGTCTCTCTGGATAGCCTTTCCTTCAGTCTTTGTCATGGCATTTCCTTTAGAGAGGAACAATTCTGGGTTAGAATTTTTGAGATGGGTGGGTATGGCTATTAATTTTGAAAGAGATATTCGTTCATTTTCATTTTACATGTATGGACCTTTTACCAGCATATGTGTCTGTGCATCATGTGTGTGCGGTGATGAGGAAGTCTGGAGGCAGACCTTGAATTTCCTGGAACTATAGTTATAGACAGTTATGAGCCACCATGCGAGGGCTGAGTGACCCTCTGGAATAGCAAGGAGCACTCTTAACCACTGAGCCATCTCTCCAGCTCTGGGCTTTATTGTTGTTTTAAATAAAAATAAGGAAAAAAACTTCAAACTCCTAGTCAAAGAAATAATGTATGTTTTGAAACATATACTTCTAATACTGCAGAAGGGTAACTATCAAAGTGACTTTGAATGAGAGAGAGAGAGAGAGAGAGAGAGGGAGAGAGAGGAAAAATTTCCTTTCAGAAGCAAGCGTACAGTCTCCATCACAGTGACACATGAACCACGGCAGGAGGCAGGAAGTAGGGTGCAAGTCATTTATTTCTCTTCCCATGCTACTAAAGAAATGAGTATGGGGTTATCTGGCGACAGCCCAGAGACTGGCTTTATAAGCTATGTAGAAAGAACACAAAGACAATTTGGGAAACAGACCTGAAAAGAGTCTAGTAGAGATTAGCGGTTGTCTGTCCTTAGATGTGGATGTTGGTGGAGAATGGAGGGGAGTCTACTCTCTCGTAGTTTCAAAACATCATTCTTTATGTTGAACATGATCGAGTGGTCCTGGCAAGAGTGAAGCCAACAAAGATGGATACAGTGCATTCCTGCCTTCAAGGAGCTTAGATTGGTGAGTTGATAATTTGAATAAAATATTGTTGAAGTGGTTATAAAGTTGGCCTCTCAAATAGGATTTTATTAAATTTGCCTGGAGCATTTCTACCTAGCCCCATGTAAATGGAAGAGGTTTCTCCTTTCTTTTCATGCGTGTGCACGTGTATGAGTGTGCATGTGTGTGTGTGTGTGTGTGTGTGTGTGTTTCAATTCAAATGAGAAACTGAAGTTGATAAACCTGATTCAATAGAAAGAGCAAAATCGAACTAGTTACAATGCAGTAATATGACAAACTACTAAAAGGGAGTATTTTCCAAAGACTTGGAGCAAAAGAAAATGCTATAAAATACTAATTCAGGCTCTTGCAGAGTTAATCTCCAAACCGTGCACCTCTAAGTCAAGCCAGAGCTCTGTACTGCTGCCATGTCAGGGTCAGGGTTCTTTGTATGTAGGACAGATGCCTTTCAATGAGCTCTTCCTTCTACTGCCTTTGGGAGGACAAACCAAAATAGTGAGAAGGGAGGGATGGGGCATGTTTAATTTTTACAGCAAACCAATTTTCATAAGGAAGAATCAGAAATGAAGATGCACACCTGCTATTAGAGGCATCAAAAAGAGATCTGTTGTTTCTGTGAACAATTACCATAATTTCAATTGTTTCTTGCTGGCAGCAGGGAGGTCGTTTTCTCGCAACCTCTGCTTCCCTTTGCAATCTTATCTTACATTGACGTTTATTGCCATTCCTACCTGAGGATATGTTTCACATTGTGAAGCCTCCTTTTGCTTTTTTGTAAAATACAGTCTTTGTCTTAGGAAAATGCTGTGTTTGAGATATAGTCATAATAAGGGGTGTGTGTGTGTGTGTGTGTGTGTGTGTGTGTGTGTGTATGCTCGCATGCACGTGCATGTGTGGAATTAGAAGTAGCATTCATAAATGAAATCTAGCCATACACTCCATCATTAGAAAAGAAAAAAACCCTTTCATGCATCATGGAACTGATGCTCTGGGAAAATTCCACGACAAATTTTCACCCATTGTTTTCATAGCAATCACTGCATCGTGAAATTAAAACTATTTCAATACTAAGTGGTTCTAAAACAATTACCGAGCAATGAAATTACTATATATTTTCTTCTAGAAGCAGGTTGTACGGTAGGTACAGTTACATGAAAAATGGCTAACCTTTTGATTCAGCTCTGCGGCTGCCTTCCTCAAATTCACTTTTTAATTTCTTCCATTGGTGCACGGAGACCTAACTGAAGGCTGCACTGAGGGTCTAGTGTGCAGGCAGGTGGACAGCTTCCTCTTGATCCAAAACAGACCTGACCCCTCTTCGTACCCTGCTTTCCCTCTCCTGTGTGTGTGTTCCAGAACAGCCTTCAAAAGAGAGTCCCAAATTGCACAGACGTCCCAAATCACAGGATTAATGTGTCTACGAGCAGACCTCTTATGCTTCCAAAATGAACTACTCCTTGCTAATTTCTCTTCAAGACACCAGCTTAATTGCATTTTAAACAAATGGGCTGCTTTGCTGGCCAACTTTTAAATGAGATAACAGCAATGCTCACTCTCCAGCCGTGAAGGGCGCCTCGCAGTAGATTCAAAACTCTGCTCAATAACAGGTTTAATCTCACACCAGCAGATTTACTGCAGAATAAACTGCCACTGAGATCATAATTAGTAAAACAACAACAACGAAAACCCAGCCTACTAAATATTATTTTCCAAAGCAGCAGGCAACATTTTAGCGGAAATTTCCAGCTCCGTTCTTTGTGTGTTTTATTGATTTTATGTATGATATTGGGAATTCAAGCTATGATTTAAGGTAATGTCCTTTTATTGATCATGGAAGCGGTTGTTTCACTATGCAGCATCAAAGCCGAGCTCTCATGTTCAGAGTCTGTGACATGCACACTCAGGAGACGACAGTACGACTTGTTTTTATTTTATTTTTTTATTTCTATCATTGCTATTTTCTAAAAGCGTATTCACTGCAAGCATACCATCACCACCACAACAAAACAGGAGGGCTTTTGAAGCAATCTTCTCATAATTTTCTTTGTTGCAGATGATTGTGATTCAGTGAAAACCTTGTTCAACAAACAGATGTTGCACAGGGCATGCTCTGCCTGCTGTATCTAAACAAATATTAATGAGGTAATAGGAGAGATTACAGGGAAAAGAGGGTTCACTATGTACTTACCATCACAGACACAATTCTGCACTCCTCTGACATCTCTTACACAATAGTAAGATGCATCATAATGGCATACCAAGGGACTTGTTTTTCATAATTGTCTCAAATACACGTGCAAAAAATGTGTGCTCCATGATTTCAAAAGAGGTTTTATTGTAAGCAGAGGTGAACAAAAGCTTTCAAGTTCAAGTGGAGGAAGACGACTCTAGATATTAAACCAAACAAAACAAAACAATAAAACCTGTCTCTACATACCACGAAAAGATTTCAGAAAATTTAATGTTGTTTTTTATGTGTATAAATATACACTACGTGATAGCAAAGTAAAGAGATCACAAAGAAGGCTCACAGATAGCAGTGTGCTTCTAACAGTTTCCAAACCAAAGTTGTCTTTAGCAGGAGTGTGAGCTCGCCTCCCATCACTCAAGCACACAGTAATGGCATGTGAGGCTTGCTTTATTTCTGACATTAACCTTTTGATAATGAGTGTTACATCGAATGGAATTTGAGGAATCTAATGGTGCTGCTCTGCGATTTATTTTTGTAAGACCCCCAAAGCAAATTAAACCTCAGTGAATCAGACATCACAATCACAGACAATAGAAGTTTTAAGAAAGAACTTAAAAAGTACCAATTTACCACTAAAGCTTTTAACACTATAGTTTTTCTAGGAGATGTGTCAAAAAATTTACTCATTTTTTTTCTTTCTTTTAAATTGATTTTTGGTATAAGAAAAGGAAGGGAAAGAAAGCCCTTGGTCTCTGTCTCCAGCTAATTATCCTGGTATTTCTAAGTCACAGATCCAGAGAATTTTAGAGGTCCGTGGCCACAGGAGATTCCATAGTTCACAAAAGAGGAATGCAGCATCCGGGAGTATTGCGTAATAAAGTTGAGAGCACATTTTTCACTTGCTTCATCTGCTCTGTGTCAAGTGTTTGTTCTTTTATCACACACGTAGGACTCACCACAGAAAGCCCCCAGCTGCACAAGATGTAGTCGTGGCTCTTAGCGACACCCTGGGAACTGGTCTAAAGAGTGGCCATCTGATAGATCCCGTGCAAAATTCTCTCGGTTGTTCCTGAAACTTCAAACATTTAGCCTAAGTCCTGCCTGCACAAGCGCTTTCATCGGTAACTTTCAGCCACCCTTGGGTGAAACAGCACACTCACCAGTTGTACCCATTTCTCTGTGTATGAGTTTTTGGAAACACGATTTTCATCATGAAACAGGAATCTGTCCTCACTTATCCCCCAAATCATCCTCCTGCCTCTTCGAACGATGTCTCCTTGTCATTTCCAGCACCAGGGACAGATTTTTCTTGTTTAGGCACAGGGGTGTATAGCTGAGAATGTGGCATCTGTAGAGAGGTGTGTCATGCTCTGTTGACACCTGCAGGGCAGCCCTGGTTAGGACTTTGTATCAGTTGAAGCACAGCTTTAGTAATTTGGCTTGGCAACTGCTTATGTAGGTTGTACAGTGTGCATGACACTGGAGGTGGACTAACAGAGTAACCCTTAATCCTCATAGCTAGTGTGAAGTCTGTATTAATTCCGTATCATGTAGATAATGCCTTACCTCATAATTTGGAGACCTGGAATTTCAGTTCATTAACCATTCTAGGTCTTGTGTCATACAAACAGTGACATATGAGAATAAGTAACCATAGAATCCGCCTTTGCTCTCTGCTGGTCACTCTGACAAGCACTTGACTAATATTAGCTCACATAGCACTCAGAAAAGTTCTGAGACAAACCATTTCTCGAGTTCACAGATAAGAAAACGGTGACAGAGAAACAAATGACAGACACAAAGCCAAGAACTTGAACTATACCCATTGTGAACCTAGGACCAGGAAGCATGCTCAGTTTGTGCACAGTGTTCAATGAAACACATGTGTACTCACATATGTGTGTATAATTGATGATATACTACACTACAGATATTTTTCATATACTTGTTGCATATTTAAAAGTATTTATATACTTCTGACAATTTAGATTTTTTTCCAGGGTTTCACATTTATTTCAGTAGTTCAACAAATATATACACACATATGTACATGTGTGTATGTGCCGTAATATATGCATGGAGATAAAGGAAGTATAGTAAAATACTAAAATTGGAAATTAAAGAGTATGGAAATGTTCATTGTACTGCCTGGCTACATTTCTGTAGCACTGAGATTCTCTACACAAGGACACAGATTTCAGTATTTACATAAAGATCACTTACATAGCTTACAGGTAGAAACACTGGCAATACAAAGATAAGCCAGGCCTGTGGAATTCTGTGAAGGATAAGCTAATGAGGGAGAAACTCACAGGAGCCTCTGGTATTGCACGTAACTCCACTGGAGTGTAGATGTGAGCTTTGCCTTTCTAGTTAGTAATTATACAGTCTATACATTTTTTTCTGACTATATATTCCCAAAGTAGGATTTTTTTTTTAAAAAAAATGCAATAAAGTATATATTTTTAAAAACTTTTTCTGAGTCTTTGCAAGTTTCACATCATGCATATGAATCCTCCGTTCATAGCCACCCTCTGCCCTAGCACCCTTACCTCAAAAAATAAAATAAAACAAGATAGATTTTAAAAACAAAACAGAACCAAACCAAACCAAACCAAACCAAACCAAACCAAACCAAACCAAACCAAAAGTCCTGGATCTGGAAGACAGAATTAGTCATCCTGTCAACTCTCTCTAGCCCTGTTGGGACCAGGGAACTCAAAGCCACAGCTGGCAAGGGTCGGGGTTAGCTCACCTGCTCTCATGCCGTCGAGGCTGGGTCTTTTGCCCTCAGAGCCAACGTACAAAGCTGGCCAGGCTAGGTGCAGGGTCTTGTATCTCAAATGCTGCAGGCAGTGAGGGACAGGGCCAGCTCTCCTGCCTTCATGACCTTGGGAAAGTCTCTCCTTGCTCATGCCATCCCACTGCAGATGAGGGGCGGGGCCAGCTCTCCCATGGCCACGCCCTCGGGATCTACACTACTGAACTTCCCAGGTACAGTGTTTGCTCTTGAGTACTGCAGCCAATAAGAGGCAGAGCCAGCTCTGAATCGGCTTATTTCTATTCCGAATTTTTTAGTATTTCTTAGTATTTTTTTTTTTTCCTACAATCGAGAAACTGAAAACAGGGGTTCAGGAAAAAAAATACAGGGAAATTTACAAATAAACTACTGGGTATTTGTAAATCTAAGTCTGTGGTTTTCAAAGAGAACATATTTTCTATCACGTTTTCAACCCTGCTAGCTAACTCACCTTATAGCCTGTATCCAATGATCCTACAACTCTACCGAGAATCGCTGCCATTAAATAGAGAGCCAGTGGTCAGGGGGACACATACTTCCCCGTGATACTTCACAAGAGACGATTATTCTGAGTGCTAGAATTCAGGTGAGGAATGGAACATGGGACATTTGCACATTTGAAAGTATCCATTGAATGGGACATGTTTGATGTACATGGTGTCACCAGAGGACAATGCAAAGAAATGGTGCAAAAATAACAAAGTCAGTCACACTGTGTGAGTACTTCTGTGTGTCAGGAATCACAGCCATGGTATTTTATTGAATCTTACTGTGGCAGTTTAAATAGGAATGGCTCCATAAACCAAGGTGTTTGAATGCTTGGCACATAGGGAGTGGCACTATTAGGAGGTATGGCCTTGTTGGAGTAAGCTTGTCACTGCGGGGGCGAGGTTTGGGGTCTCATAGGCTCAAACTACATCCAGTCTGGTACAGTCTCCTTCTCCTGCCAGAGGATCAAGATGTAAAATTCTCATCTCCTTATGGATCCAGCACCATGTCTGCCTGCATGGTGCCACAATTTCTGCCATGTCAATAGTGGACTAAACTTACTCTGAAATCATAAGCCAGTCCACTAAATGTTTTAATTATTCCATTTAATTATTTATTTTATTTTATTTTGCATTTCATTTGTAGTCTTTTAAATGTTCTTTGTTTTCTTTCTTTCTTTCTTTCTTTCTTTCTTTCTTTCTTTCTTTCTTTCTTTCTTTCTTTCTTTCTTTCTTTCTTTCTTTGTAAGAGATGCCATGGTTCTGATGTTTCTTCACAGCCAGAGAAAACCTGACTAAGGCACCCACATCTTCAGCTTTGGAGTCAATGAGCATGATATATTATTTCTGGTTCTGGTGAAGCTCCTGCCTGACCATTAATCCTGTTCTGCAGACAAGGAAAACAAGGACAGTAAGGGAAGAGATGAAGTTCTGGACCCAGAATCTGGATTTAGGTGGCTCTGGGACTTGCACCCTCAGAGGGCTTTCTATTTTTCTATTCACTTTCTGAATCATCAAACTGCTTCAAGTTTTGGGAACTATTCATGAAACGAGAGAACTGTAGAGAACACTCACTGTTAGAGAGGATTACCACATATCTGACCCAAACTTTTGTGTTTATATTTCTGCACTTTGAACAACTTTGAAATTAAAATTGTATGTATACCATCGAAAATCTGCTTATAACTCTACAAGATCACACATTAACTAATGTGAACAGTCTTTGAGTCAAGTGGTTAAATCTACTTTTTTTCCGGATTTCAGAGTGAGCTACTTATCCATGGTGATAATGAGAAAAATACTCCTCCCAGTGTGCTCCACCCAGTGTGCTCCTCCCAGTGTGCTCCACCCAGTGTGCTCCTCTCAGTGTGCTCCTCCCAGTGTGCTCCTCCCAGTGTGTTTCTCCCAGTGTGCTCCTCCCAGTGTGCTCCTCCCAGTGTG
>NC_034593.1:135361339-135362134 GCF_900095145.1 Mus pahari
TGCTCCTCCCAGTGTGCTCCTCCCAGTGTGTTCCTCCCAGTGTGCTCCACCCAGTGTGCTCCTCCCAGTGTGTTTCTCCCAGTGTGCTCCTCCCAGTATGCTCCTCCAAGTGTGCTCCTCCCAGTGTGCTCCTCCCAGTGTAGTCCTCCCAGTGAACTCCTCCCAGTGTGTTTCTCCCAGTGTGCTCCTCCCAGTGTGCTCCTCCCAGCATGCTCCTCAAATGCAGTTTGCTTTAGCATTAGAAGGTGTTAAGGTTTTGGCAAAAACATTTAGTCTAGGGTCACGAAATTGTTTGGCAGGAAAAGGCACTGAAGGCCAAGGCCAACATCATGAGGTCCAGCTCCGGGACCTACAGGATGGAGGAGAGAACTGATTCCTGCATTGTCCTCTCCTGCACATGTGTCAGCCTCCCAATTGCACATGTTAAAAGACACTTACCCAAATAATTGTAAAAATGAATCATTTACATGTTCTACTGCCTTTAAAAACTCTCTCATTTTTAAGTAGTGTAAATTTAAGGTCTCACAAAAATAATTCCTTAGAGGAGCCAGGTCCCCACGTTCCCTCGCAGCTCTGTTTTGATCTTTCATCTCTGAAGTCAAAGCTTGTGAGTTCTGATTAGTCCGGTGCTCTTCCTCGCCCTTCTCCAGTTGGACAGGGCTGGTTTTCAGAATCTATAATGTTGACTTTTTGTTCCATTTATGAAAGCCCTCTATAATTAAAAGGCTCAATTTTGTAATGAGAGTTTTGATCATAGCAAATTAAAAGTTTCTTGTGAAGAGACATGGTTGTAGG
>NC_034593.1:135362503-135393498 GCF_900095145.1 Mus pahari
AGGAAAGGAAAGGAAAGGAAAGGAAAGGAAAGGAAAGGAAAGGAAAGGAAAGGAAAGGAAAGGAAAGGAAAGGAAAGGAAAGGAAAGGAAAGGAAAGGAGGGATTTTTAGTTACCTGTCAACTTTGAAATCTGAGATGACTGACAGTCTTTTCTTCTATTTTCAGCTCACTTCCCACATCTCATTCCCCTTTCGCCCCTTGTCCAACAACATTTCACTAACATCAATGAAACAAATAATGTTGTAAAATATAGACAATCCATCCTATGTATTTCTGGTGAGTGTTATCCTTAATCTCCTTTAGACCCAGAAAGCTGCTCTGCATGTCTGCAACACATGAAAATTGGTTAAGGATTTGAAGATCTTTGGCTCCAACCAGCCTCAGTCAAAAGAGCCTGATTGGCTGTTGGGCTGGCCTTATGAGATTGTAGCTGCTACTTTTGAAAATGCTTCTTGTTCTGAGGTGCCTCACACACTCTTCCCCATGCTACTGTTTTCATCTCGAAATTCTTAATGACATTGTAGTAGGAGTCATCACATTTTCAGTTTGTGCTTGTGCACACACTTCACCAGTGGGATGATTCTTCATCTTAGCCACAGTAGTCCGAGAGGAGCCCAGCAGCTGACAATTGCCATGTTTCCAAAATTTAGACAATAGTGTTTAATTGCAATTTACCACAAAAATACAAGCCCTTTACACTATTTCAAAACTCAATGAGGATTCATGAGAACCGAGTCATAGTATCGACCTCCAATTATTGAACAACAGTGTGAGCTAACCTTGATCATTGTTAATTTGGAAAAAAAAAAAAAAAAAAAAAAAACAGTTAATAGAGATAGACTCAATTCCCTCCAAAGCTACAGATACATAGTTATTCTTGGAAGAACTCTCTCACAGTTGTATTTGATCTTGTTGAAAAGAAGAGTCATCTAAGATCCTTATACAAAAATGAACAGTATGCATTTTATGTACCTCCCAGATAATGATAAAAATGTTGTAAGGGCATATGAATGAGTGCCCTTAACTAGAGTAAAACTTACTACTATTTCATCCCATGTGACCTAAGATTAATTCAGAAGACCTTAAAGCTATTTTTTAAATATACTGAGAAGATGGTTCAAGAGGAAATTAGTGATCATGAGGCCATTGATAATCAACACACAGATCCATAAAATATACTTCAAACATATAAATTATGTATTTCAGGTATGGGGCATTTTTACAGAAAGAAAACAATGAACTTATGAGTATATAACTTAATTATTATAGCTAACCTTTTGACAAGTTAATCACATGTCTCCAATTTTTTATATATGTGGAATCTATTCCTCCTCATGTCCTAAGAACATGCAATTGGGAAAGTGAGGAGTGGAAACGTTAGGTTGGGTTCTCTTTAAACTATTCAGTGGTAGTCATATAGACCTTTCAAAATCACATATTAACCTAAGGTGATATTCCTGCTATTCTGATTCATTTGCTTCTAATACAATCTAGAAGGTTGATTAGCATAACTAATTGAATATATTTAGTTAAAATGTTATTTATAGTTCTAGAGTGCCCAAATGGCACTGAGTAGAGGATTTCTCCTAGACAGTTCTGTTGAGATACAATGGCACTTCTCACTCAATTCATTCTCATTGCCATGTCAGTGAGGTCCAATCGAGTGTTCACAGGACCAAGGGCCTCTCTTCCCATTGATGATAAGCGGACAAGGCCATCCTCTGCTACATATGTGACTGGAGCCATGGGTCGCTCCATGTGTACTATTTGGTTGGTGGTTTAGTTCCTAGGAGCTCTGGGGGTACTGGTTGGTTGTCACTCTTACAGAGCTGCAAACCCCTTCAGCTCTTTTGGTTCTTTCTCTGAATGTTCAACATCTTTAGCCATCAGGGAAATGCAAATCAAAACAACCCTGAGATGCAGCCTCACACCAAACAGAATGGCTACGATCAAAAACTCAGGTGACAGCAGATGCTGGCAAGGATATAGAGAAAGAGGAACACTCCTCCATTGCTGGGATTGCAAGCTGGAATAACCATTTTGGAAATCAATTTGGTGGTTCCTCAGAAAATTGGACATAGTATTACCCGAGGATCCAGCAATACCACTGCTGGGCATATACCCAGAAGATGCCCCAACATATAAGAAGGACACATGTTCCACTATGTTCATAGCGGGCTTATTTATAATAGCCAGAAGCTGGAAAGAACCAGATGTCCCTCAACAGAGGAATGGATACAGAAAATATGGTACATTAACAGAGAGTTTTTCTCTAAATAATTGTTTTTACTTTCATTATAATTTGGAATACAGTTCATTAGATTCGGGTAGGGATTTAAATTATTTGTTCTCTAGTTCTAAAGTATTACTTCCGCCCACGTTCCCGTTAGAATCTTCTATCCAGATGTTGTCTACATCCGCTATGTTTGTCCTGTCAGAGAGGCTAAGCCCAGGTTCCCTCCCTGCCTGATCAATGCCTTCATTAGTCCAGTTAGGTAGTGTTTTCCTGCTCTTGGTTATCCAGACCCTTTAATAGGGCAGCTCACAAGGTATTAATCACAGGTAACTGTAATATCTAGTCACATGTGGATTACACATAGCTCACCACTGTCTTTTAGTCTTGAAGACTGGTGAAGAGTTTTGCACGAGGCTGAGTGAGTGAATATTTGGATAGAGTTAAACTGGAAACCCCGGAGCCTCAGCTCAAGTGTTCCATCGATGGCTTCCTTCTTCTAGTCTCCTATTTTAAAAGGATGAGTTTTACTGTGAGCCACTTTATGATGTTAGCGCTATGGCAAGAATTGCCATCAGAGACACTCATTCTCTGATACACCTTAGCTGTCACATAAAAGTCAAGTTACTCTAGTCATAATCAGGAACAATAAATAACAGTTAATATTTAAAATATCCTGAGTGTTTGCCAGGAGCTCTTTGAATGCTTTGCTTATCTTACTGTCTTTAACCCTCCCCCCAAATCCTACCAGGCAAATTCTGTTATTATTACCTTTCCACAAAACAGAGACTGGGTCAGTTCCCAAGTTCAAATCACTATTACATGATAAGAGATGGAATGTGAACCTAGTCATTTGAACTCCAAACATGAATTCTACCTAGTCGGGGGGTAGGATGAATGCTGGAAGGCAAGCATTCCTGAGCTTTAGTGCACGTTCTTAATTTTCATTATACGTATACCTAAAGATAGTTTTTAAAGGAGCAAAGAAGTTCCAGCTTCCCAGGCATAAAGCCTATCCAGTCATCCAGGTCCTGTCCACACAGGAGCCCAAAGCTTGGTGTCATGTGTCCTGAAATTTATAATGAATTTGACTCTGGCTGCAGATTTTCACTTTATCACCCATTTTTATCTTAAACCACATAGATGGACTTAATTTAATGTTTTGGGGGTCTATGATGGTATTTTGTCAGTACATGAATGTAAACATTCTATATTCACAGCCCTTTCCTTCAAATACATTTCAAAAACATGGATTGTATTTGAAAATCTAAATTCTAAAATAGCTAAAGAACTTTCTCTTTATAAACAATGTCCTGAATAAGGTGTTAGCATTAGAATGTCCATCTGGGACGTATGAAATATTTGTGCAAAGCCTGTTGAAGAACTACGCCTAGGTAGATTCCCATGAAATAATATATACAAACACATGCATTCTGTCTAACATTGCTTGATAATTTTCATAATGGCTTTTTTACTCATGCACCTTTGCTGCGCTGTGCCCTCCCTGGCTACATCTTCTTCTGCATCTTTTGGGTGATCAGTGGTAACTCATCTAGATTTATTATTCTACTTGACAATGAACTGGGCTATCTCTCACAACTGAAAGATATGGTTGACTTTGGAAAGCATATGAGCTGAAGCTAGGCTGTTAAGCTTTATGTGGGGTTGTAAAGAAAGAGGATAGATAGTTTTGAGATGCCTGCCAGGCTGTGTTGGTTTGGTCCAGATACTAGAAACAGATTTCTCCCCTTATCACTGAGCAAATCTTCCTACCAGGTACATAGTTTAATGAAGACTCATAGGATGTGCTGGAGAGGTGAAAATAAACTCTGGAAGGCCTCTGTCATCTAACATAGCTCTGCTTAGATTATGAGTGGTCATTTAAGTGATGCTGGTCATATTCATGTAAATAAATGATATCTTGGAAAAATGCAATGGGACAAATAAAAGTAGTAGTGGGACAAATTGTACTTGGGCTTCTTTTGAAGTTGCAGAAAGACTGGTCATCTCTTCAGCAAATTCTAAAGTGAACAGGATGAAATAACTTCGACATGAATAAGCAGCAGCTGAGCATGGGCCTACACTGCGCTGGGTCAAGAGAACACATACAAGAAGTATATCATGCAAAAGGCTACACAGCATTCTATTGAAAAGAATGGAGAAACCCAAGATTTTTTGAAACAAGCATTACAGGTAATACATGTGACATGAAGGAAAATGGTATTCTTCTGCCACAAATATATATATATATATATATATATATATATATATATATATATATATAATGTAATCATTTTTACACTTTTCCCTTTTTTCATTTTCATTGGTTATTTTATTTATTTACATTTCAAATGTTATCACCTTTCCCAGTTTCCCCTCCACAAGCCCCCCATCCTTTCCTCCCTCCTCCTGCCTCTATGAGGGTGCTCTCCCATCCTCCCACTCACTCCTGCCTCAGTACCCTAGCATTCCCCTATGCTAGGTCATCAGGCCTCCACCATACCCAGGGGCTCCTCTCCCAGTGTTGACAGATAAGGCAATTCTCTGCTGCAGCTGGAGCCATGGGTACCCCCTGTGGACTCTTTGGTTGGTGGTTTAGTCCTTGGGAGCTATGGGTGGTCTGGTTGGTTGATGTTGAGGTTGCAAGCTCCTTCAGCTCCTACAGTCCTTGCCCTAGCTCCTCCACTTGGGTCTCCTCTCTCCATCCCAGGTCCCTCTCCCCTTACTTCCCAGAGGTTAGTCTCTTCCCCACTACTGAGTAGGACTATAGCATCCACACTCTGGTGTGATCTGCTTTCTTCTTGGGCTTTATATGGTCTGTGAATTGTATTGTGGATATATATATATATATATATATATATATATATATATATATATCCACCCCAAAAGAATCCATGAGAGTACTCCTACAGTTGGTAAACAAGTTCAGCAAAGTGGCCTGATATAGAAATAACTCAAGCAAATCTGTAGCCTTCCTATATTCAAAGGATAATAAATGGGCCGAGAAAGAAATAGGGAAATGACACCCTTTACAATAGTCATAAATAATATGAAATATCTTATTGTGACACTAACCAAGCAAGTGTAAGATCTGTATGACAAAAACTTCAAGTCTCTGAAGAAAGAAATTGAAGAGGACCTCAGAAGATGGAAAGATCTCCCATGCTCATGGATCAGCAGGATTAACATAGTAAAAATGGTCATCTTATCTAAAGCAATCTACAGATTCAATGCAATACTCATCAAAATTCCAACTCAACTCTTCATAGAGTTAGAAAGAGCAATTTACAAAATCATTTGGAATAACAAAGAACCCAGAATATCAAAAACCATCTTCAACAATAAAAGAACTTCTGGGGAAAAAACATCCCTGACCTCAATCTATACTACAGAGCATTCGTGATAAAAACTACATGCTATTGGTACAGAGACAGGCAGGTAGATCAATGGAATAGAATTGAAGACCCAGAAATAAACCCACACACCTATGGTCACTTGATCTTTGACAAAAGAGCTAAAACCATCCAGTGGGAAATAGACAGCATTTTCAATAAATGGTGCTCGATCAACTGGTGGTCAGCATGTAGAAGAATGCAAATTGATCCATTCTTAACTCCATGTACAAAGCTCAAATCCAAGTGGATAAAGCACCTCCACATAAAACCAGATACCATGAATCTAATAGAAGAAAAACTGGAAAAGAACCTCAAACACAGGGGAAATTTTCTTGAACAGAACACCAATGACTTATGCTCTAAGATCAAGAATTGACAAATGGGACCTCATAAAACTGAAAAACTTCTGTAAGTCAAAGGACACTGTCAATAGGAAAACTGGTAATCCACAGATTGGGAAAAAAATCTGTATCAACCCTACATTCGATAGAGGGCTAATATCCAAATTATAAAAAGAACTCAAGAAGTTAGACTTCAGAGAACCAATAACCCTATTAAAAATGGGGTACAGAGCTAAACAAAGAATTCTCAACTGAAGAATCTCAAAGGGCTGAGAAGCACTTAAAGAAATGTTCAATATCCCTAGTCATCAGGGAAATGCAAATCAAAGCGACCCTGAGATTCCACCTCACACCAGTCAGAATGGCTAAGATCAAAAACTCAGGTGATAGCAGATGGGGGTGGGGATGTGGAGAAAGAGAAACACTCCTCTACTCCTGGTGGGATTGCAAGCCGGTATGCAAGCCGGTACTCTGGAAATCACTCTGGTGGTTCTTCAGAAAATTGGAAATAATTCTACCTGAGGACCCAGCTATACCACTCCTGGGCATATACCCAGAAGATATAACAAGGACACATGCTTTACTATGTTCATAGCAGCCTTATTTATAATAGCCAGAAGCTGGAAACNACCCAGATGTTCCTCAACAGAGGAACAGATACAGAAAATGTGGTACATTTACACAATGGATTACTACTCAGGTATTAAAACAATGACTTCATGAAGTTCACAGGCAAATGGATAGAACTTGAAAATATCATCCTGAGTGAGGTAACCCAGTCACAAAAGAACACACATGGTATGTACCCACTGATAAGTGGATATTAGCCCAAAAGAAAGACAAATATTTCTGTATTCGACAGCCTGGACTTTGTAATTCGTTAAAGAGAATGAGGCAGCACATGGTAGTTTGGTTATCACCTGATTCTGCACTCTTGATGCTGGAGATTCAGGTTTTCTGGGATAAATAAAGATGGAAAAATTCATTCTTCCCTAGAACCTCTGGAAACGTGTAGCCTTGATTACATTTTATTTGTATCTAGGCCGGGTAGATTTCTGATCCCCACAGCTCTACTGTAAGACAATTGTCTCCCTTTAAGTCCTTGTGTGTATGTGGTGTTATGATAGGAATAATAAGAAAGTTGTTTCTTAAACACATCGTACAGCATGGAAGCTTTGTATTTCATTTTAGAAATATTATTAATAATTAATAAACATATTCAGCTGCCTGCCTGCCCCCCCAACAATGCTTTCTTCTGTGCCCACTGCTGCCGATGATTTCCAGATTATTTAGCTACATAATCAGTGTTCTGTTTCCAGCTACATTTGGAGCAGAAACTCAAATGTCCAAATTCATTCCTGCCTCTCCTTGGGAACTGCTGTCCTGGATTTACTACTATTATACAGCTCAAATGCTCATAAAATGGCAGAAAAATTTTTGCCTCTTTTACAGGGCAAGTGATTTTATTTGAGCATCAGGAATATAATTAGTGGTATTTTAGTTAGGCATCATCTATCCTTTTAGTGGGACCACCAAGACCAAAGATGTTCCACTTGTGATAACGGACAGAGCTTACTGGTACCTTATACACTGTGCAGGCCTCACACAGAGAAGGCCGTCCATCACAATTTTTCTTCCATACTGAAACAAAGAAGCAAATGGATTTGATGTTGATTTCACTGATTCCTTGTTGGGTAAGAACACTGGAGTCCAGGAATTACCTGATAACTAGGAGAAGAGAGTGGATAAACGGTTCTCCTTCTTTTTCTTTGCAAGAAGCTACAAATGCCATTGGCAAAGTGGGCTCTAAGTTCCAGCCTTTTTTTCTTCTAAGTGAAACCCTGTATATACACGAAGGTGTGAGCAACTCTCCAGCCCAGACTCTGATCCTCTGATGAACAGTTTTGGCACTACATTCCTCAATTTAGAGTCTCACCTGAGGCTATCAGAGCTCCGTAGAGACCCACTGAAGGAAACATATTTTTTTCCTGGTCAGATGATGGTGTCTACCTTTAGCCCCAGTGAACTGAACAGGTCCAAAGATTAAAGCATTACATAACGATGTCTCTTTATCTCTAGAGTTAACCCAGCTAGACTGGCCAGGGGACCACCTGGCCAGGAGATCACTCCTCAGGAAGGCTGATTCATTTAAAGACATTTTTAAGGAGATGAGAGGAATAATTACCACCTAATGAGGTAAATAACTTAGCTTCTCAGAAATACCACAATTGCTTGCAGAACCTCTGCCATGTAATCAATAAGTCAAACACATTTCTGGGTGACTAATAAAAAAACAAAACAAAACAAAACAAGCAAAACAACAAAAAACTAACTAGATTCTTCAATCTTTCTTTTGAAAGTTTGGCCACGCTTTTCCTGGAGTCCTTCACCCTTTCTCCAAAGCTCCCTCTGCTATGTGGTTTATACAAAAGTCATGATTTTATTTTCTTCATTTTCCTACCATGGGTAGTTACTAAGATTAACAGTTGCTTGCACGGTTGTTTTTCTCTTGGAAGCTATAAAATTATCTTTGGGATTCCTTTTTATGCTAATTTAATTTTTTTTTATTAAGAAGAGTAAGCACTCAAAGAATGATCCCCAACTTCTTATGCAACATATGGTAACCCCAAAGTTTTTAGTCACAGTAGCAATGTCAGCCAAGACATTTCTGCTAGTCTTCCTCATCAGTGTTGTGCCCAGCATATGACCCACAGAAGGACAGTACAGAGCACTGTGTGTAATTCCACATAACTCTAATAAGCCATCTCCCTAAGTATTATTTAGGATCAATGCTGGAGATTCCTCTGATCTTGGTGGAGGGTTGCTGTCCTGTGAGATGCTTTGCCAGTCCTCAGAGATAAAACATTTGTATAATTCAAAGGTTTTAAACAGGATATAATCCAGCACTGCCACCCAAAGCTCCCAGTGTAACAGAAACAAATGTAGTCTTATTGTTTGTGTTTCTGATAGATAGGCATTTGTTGAGATGAATTTTTCTCCATCATGTTTAAAGTAAAGTGGAAAAACCTAAAATCCCATAAAAAGAATAGCTTTGATACGATTTTTTCATTGATACAATTTTTAAAGAAGTGCAGGATTTTATCTTTAAAAAAAATTATTAACAAAAAACTAGTCCTGTGCTTCCTGGAAACCCTTAAACTAGTCACTCTGACTCTGAGCAACACTTTCCTCAAGGTAAGCTAACAGGGAGTTTCCCAACTCTCCCAACACTCCCCACTGCTTCAGGAGAATCAGAGCTACTTCTTGCATCAGACTGATACCATTAACCAGTTTCACTGTTGGCACTTTCCAATTAATCAAATGTAACTTCAAGTCCTGACTATAAGAACTTCACTCCTGAGCTTTCTGCATAAGGCCATGGACGCTATTGGCCCATGTCTGGCACTGGCCTTTGTAAATCATCTCTTCTGAGAGTTCCCAGACAGCTCAGGACCAGAGAAGTTTAAGGAAAGTACTTGTCTTTCCAGTAATAAGGATGGAGCATCCTTTGTGCTCCCATGTGTACTGTCACATTGTGTCAACTCAGCTGAGAGTCAGAAGAAAACTCATTTGTATCACTCACATGTTACATACTGGCTGGACAGCTACATTTAGCTAAAAGTTTCAGTTTAGGGCTAGAGAGACAGCCCTATAGTTTAGAGCACTTCTTCCCCTGGAAGAGGCTTGGTTTAATTTCCACCGCCCACCGGATGGAATGCCATCTGTAACTCCAAAGTTGGGTAACTGACACTCTTGTTTGTCCTCTGTGTGTGCCAGTTATACAACAGCTAGACAGACACACACAGACAAACACATAAATACAAAATAAATATGGTTTACATTTTTAAATGCTATCTCAATTTTAGTGAAAGATATGAATATATTGATTAATCCAATTAATCTTAAAATGATAGTTTGTTATTTGAGTAACTATAAGAAAGGGAAGCACTCCAGTTAAAATGAAATGGAAAAATTAAAAAAGTTTGAATTCTATTCCAAAGAGTAGATAAGGAAGCTTTGAAAGGAAAAATCAGGGCATTTAGTAAGGAAATGTTTCTTTTATATTCTGGTATGATGGCAGGCATTCATTAATTTTTCCAATAACATCCATCAAGCCTTCACTTACCCTGCCCAGGCCATGGTTGTAAGAAGGCTTCCTCCCAGGAACACCAACAGGCAGTCTCACTGTTTTTAATCATTGCCACCTTTTAGGAAATACGCGCTGCTATGGGACCACACAGAAGGCAGCTGTAATTTATATTCAGGGTGGGATTGAAGGAAAAGCAATTTGAAAGCAAAGGGCAGGAGGCAGATCAAAATGCAGATACGCCAAGAGGAGGGCGTCCCTGAAATGGCAAAGATTTCGAATTAAGAAGACACAGCCTTCCAGAGAGCTGAAGCACCCTAAATAATATGGCATCTTCTTTCCTGGTGGCATTGCATCAAGGTTTA
The DNA here is from genome assembly GCF_900095145.1 of Mus pahari. Classification (NCBI taxonomy): domain Eukaryota; kingdom Metazoa; phylum Chordata; class Mammalia; order Rodentia; family Muridae; genus Mus; species Mus pahari. The sequence continues at coordinate 135,372,925 of NC_034593.1, forward strand.
TTTAACCTTAGGAGCCCTCACAGGTCTACTGGGAACCTTACTAGACTAGCTGCTGGTGATTGCATTGCTCAGAGAATATTCACGTTGTTTAATCTAATCTGACTGCACAGCATCAGACAGAGTGGTTTTATTACACATTTGCATAAATATATTATTTAATTATATATGTAAATAAGCAAACAAAACTGGAGCCCAACTGCAGGAGGACAGACTATTGTTTTCTGATTATGTGTAGTCCTTCACGTAACCATTTAAAACTTTTGTACTTTTCACACTTCAGGGACCCTTGCTCTCTGCTGCACAGTCAGGGTAGACCGGCTGCTGCTGACTCTTTTGAGATGATGTCTACCAAAGAGCTGGAGGAGAGCAGGGGCAGCCAAGAAGATATGTGAAGGTATACTTGACATAAATGCAAGCAACTGACCTTCTGGAACTCTATGCAGTAATTGGCTAAGGCGTACCTCTGTGCAAATACCCAGCTTTCCTTTAAGGCTGAGAAAGTAAATTAATGGACTTTAATATCAATAATCGCCCAAATCCAATAGTTATTAATATTTAAGTGAAAGAGAACAGGTGCTTGAGGATCACCAAACTCTGATACTTGTCATATAACTGTATCTGTGAAGTAGTGAGTATAAATGTTTAAGTAGGTGAAGTACAAACGTGAATTTATCAGAAACTTGTAGTTTTTAAACACAAACTCCTTTATTACAAATATTTATGTGTGTGGTATGTTGACCCAAGAAAATCAACCAAATAAAAATTGTAAGCTGTAGCTAGCTAGCTGCATTGTGTATGGGTTGTTTGAGAAGAGAGAAACAGACTCACCAATGATTTCAAAATATGTTACCTGGAACTTTACCAAAATACCAGTAAAATGTTTGAGTGGTTTCATTGTGTCTGTATTGTGGAGTCATTTTTCTGGCCTTTATATGATATGTGTAAGATCTGGAAGCAAATAGCACATGTTCTATTTCTGTGACATGCCATCTCCCAAAGGGCTTGTGGCAATCATTAAAGGAAACTAAGTAATTTTAAAAATAGTTTTGGTTTTGATTTTATTACTAGTCAGACCTAAATGATCTAGTCAACCAAACTTATGTCCTACTTCTTTTTAAAACAGGAATTTTACAATATAATAATTTATTTGATATCAAGTGAGGTAATAATTGTATTGGGTGGTATTTTCATTTGACAGAGTGAAATAAAAAGGAACAAATTTTACATTTTCTAAATAGGGTTATGAATTTTCTTCCTAAAATTTTTTTAGCTTTAAAGCATTTTTTCGAAAGTTTCTCCAATATTTTTTGATCCCTGCTTTGTCACTTCATTTTTTTCCTTGAAAGGGTATAATCTTCACATTACATACAGGGAATTTTCTTCACGTGTGCCTATTTTTGTAATAATATGTGAATATTCGTTTATGTATCTCTTTTAAAATCGCACAGTAGCAGATGTTTGAAAAGGTGAAATTGTGTTCCCAATATTCTACCATTCTCTTACAAAATGCCGGGTACCATTGGGTTTGGAGACATAAGAACATGCTATAAACACATTGGTGGGTCATGTTGCAGTCCTGAGTTATATTTTTCTGCTGGATGTACTGAACTTTGGACTTTTCTGCTCAGGCAACAAAGCTCACATGCTTGATATTTGCTTATTTTTGTCAAAATTTTTGGATTCAGCAACTTTCAGTAAAGGGGTTGTTACTAAGATCAATCTGTACCAGTCCATACCCACCCCACTGTGTTTTCCCACTCTTAAATTAAAACAATTATGGTGAATCCCTATTCAGATAACTATAAAACGCATGAGGTAGAAGATCAAAATATAGGTGGGAATTTTCTGGGTGTTTCAGACAGCTAGATAAGCCAAAAACGAGATTTACAGAGAATGTGGTCACTTTGGATCTATTTCATCTGCATTTCTTCATCCTTACTTCAATATACTCGAAATTTCCCATGTCCCCACTTGACTTTGGGTGCTAAAAAATTAGAGAACAGGAAATTTTTGAATAAGTAGTGGTGAATGTAATATTTTAAAGGTTACAAGGTCCTCATATGACTGAATATAGATGGTTAGCTTCCAGTTTTTTTCTCAAATTGGAAACAATCATGTATTAATTCCTTAGAAAATGGGAAATCTTAGTTTTCATCTCTGCATGGAAACATGTTTGTATCTCACCAGCTTTGGACTTTATACCCTGTTGAAGGTGTCATTGGATAAGCAGCAAAGTAGTGTCATACTAAAGTGAAGTGCTAACTGTGGTGAGAGTGTGGACTTCAGGATCTCCTTCAAGGGTTCTCTTCTCTCCTGGCTCAAAGGGTCATCACCCGCCTGCTTCCAAAGGCTTCCTTCCTATTCTTTCCATGGTGACAGGATGCAACTCAGGACCAGACCAATGACAGCAAAATGTTCTTGAATTTCTTAAATAATGAACTAAATTGACCTCTTTATAAAGTTAGAGGCCCCCAAAATTCCATCATATTATTCAAAATCTGTCAGATATTTTGAAGAAACAAAATACATTATGTGCAACCTATTGTCAATATAAGACAAGGGACCACAAAAGAGTACCCCACACAACAGGTCTAGCCTGCTTGCTACCTCTCTTTGTTTTGTAAAAATTCAGCATTACCTATTGTTTATATTTGTGTATGGTTGTTCCCTTGCTACAATGACAGCATAGAGTAGTTTTAATAGAGACCATGATATCAGAGAAGCTAGTACTCCTTATTTGACATTCACAGGAAAGGTATCTTAACTATGCCTGCCTCAGTAACCTTGCTGCTGTCTCACTTAGCTGGTGTTGACATGATGGGCGGCAGCTGGTCATAATGGGGGGAGGGGTGGCTCGCCATGATGGGCAGGGGTTTTCCATCTTGTTCTTTTGTCACTCAACATACTCTCTGAATGTATTATCACCCTGCAATAGAAAACCCTCCTACCTGTGGGAGGAGAGAGAGAGAGAGAGAGAGAGAGAGAGAGAGAGAGAGAGAGAGAGAGAGAGTCAGAACCATACTGTATCATTAATGGAAAGCAGTTTTTTATGGGAGGAAAAAGTGGTTTTAATCATGGAAAAAGTTTTCAAGTATCTTATACTCTATGATATGATTTACCCTCTCACTGTTTATTTCAACTCAATATTAAAATAAAAGTCCCAAATGAGAAGAAAATTCTAAGGTTGGAAAATTGATAAGATCCACGCCCTTTATCTGGAGAATTTTCTCAAACTTCCTTCCTCCCAATTCTTACCCCTCTCTCTAAAATCTTGAAAGAATATAGTTATTTAAATTTTGGAGGTTTGTCCTTGAATATGTGATTTTTTAAAAAAAAATATCAATCAAAGATAGTTCATATTTATTTGAAACAGGTTACATGCACAAGCAGTCTAACAAATGAAATGAAGCATGCCGAAGTGATTCCCAGTCCCCAGGAGTTGAGGAATACTGGCTGTTTCTCCAAGTGGACATACCCTTGTAACAGTGTGATGTGCAAAATTACTTTAAAAGGAAGGAAAATTATTTTTGGCTCTCTACACCCACCCTCTCACCTTGGTTCTAAATAATCTATTGATTTATTTCTCCCTCCAGTAGAAGGCTGTTGCATGCCCCATTATTTCTTCCCCTTGTTTCACACTCCCAGAGGCAACTGCTCATCAGTCCACAGCTGTAATAACTGCTCATCAGTCCACAGCTGTAATACCTACCCAAGTGCTCCCATCTCTTCCACGGCTGCTATCAGAACCCACACGAATCCTGAACAGTTATTTTATTAAGTGTCTAGCCCCAACCATTGTGTTTCCACATGCTCTGTGTAAAGCTAAACACAATTAGTTTTGTGGGAAGAATATCAAGTTGACTTAGGTATGTTAAACAGCAATGACAAAAAATGGTAAATTATGCAAAATGGTATAATTTATTCCATTTTATATACTCTTCCACAATCACAAATATAGTAGAAACAAAATTCAGAGTTGGAGGCTAAAGCTATATGTCTCCGTATTTGTAAGCTTGTAATCATATAGAAAAGTTGGTATGTGACATGGGTTAAGTACTGGGACTCAATAAAGCAGCATGCCTGAGTAAGAAAAACAAGTTGACACCTGAAGCTATGGGCTCTGATGGCTTCACACTACAGCTGTGTAAGAACATAAGGAAATTTGGGGACTGAAACCAAAGGAGAACATTAGGACAGGCAGTTGGGTCAAGCCCCTTGTGACCTTACTGCTGCATGTATAGTGAACATGGTTTTACATTCTGAGAAAAAAATGTACTGTATAAAATTTTAAATTATCTACTAGCACAGCAGGTGTCGACCTGTGGGTCAAGACTTCCTTGGGGGGATTGAGTATTAGATGTCCTGCTTATCAGATATTTATATTATGATACATAAGAGTAGCAAAATTATAGTTATGAAGCAGCAATGAAAATACTAGGATATACAATGCACTAAAGAGGATACTTCATACTCCTAGTACATTTTACTAGGAGATACTGTGTATTAAAGGCACAAGTTCAGTGTCCAAACAGTCAGAAAGAAACAAAAAGTAGCAAAGAAAACCTGCTTACCAGCCATTCAGCCTTGTTTAATTGAGATAACATTTGTGAATTCAATTCATATATTAAGCACCAGATTGTCTGTTTAGTTTAAAAAAATAAACCAAGACACTATTCTGTATGGATTTATGAATACACGAAGTCTACATCAAAGTGTTAGTTTCCGTGAGTCTAAAAAAAAAAAAAAAAAAAAGAGCCGAGCCAGCTTCACTATAAACTTATTTTAAACTTATTTGACTGTTCTTTCCAAAGTAACAGCTTTCAATTTGTCCTCTTTCATGAATTTCTGTTCATAATGGACCCACTCCTCACCAGTTCTGGACGGCTTCCCAAGCTTAGTACTCCTGGACATACAGGCTGTTGTAGGCAGAGGCAGGCCTTGTCTTATGGTTGTATCATGGAATACCCAGGCTCTTTCTTTCAACTGCTCTCCATATCCTCCTTCCTTGTAGGAAACAGAGACAAAAACTTGCTTCAGGTACCACCAAATGTGCCCTGGGGGAAAAACAGTCTGAAATGGAGACTTAATATTACCTACATAATACATATTTGGAAGTATAAAGTATATATTTATTTCTTCCCACCCACTGAAAAAAACAAGGCATGAGAGAAATCTAAATATTTCTGAAGTAAGGAGACCTGAGGGTATCTTTCTCTAAAATGCACACAGTAGGGCTACCTCTTCTTTTGTTTAATTTTTTTCTTATGTTGAAAAGTGACACAGAAATAGATGTACTTTTAAAAAGTAAACTTCTGAGGGTCAGGAAAAGGAGCTTGATTAGTATGAATGCTTGTTGCTCTTGCAGATGACACAGGTACTGTTGTTGTACTCACGGATAGGTGTACTAACTACATTTATAAAGGATACAATGTCTTTTTTGGCCTCCACAGACACTGCATGCATGTGGTGCACAGCCAAACATGCGTCAGCCAATCAAACACATGAAATAAAAGCTTAAAAGAAGCCAGGCATGGTGGTGCACACCTTTAATCCCAGCACTCGGGAGGCAGAGGCAGGTGGATTTCTGAGTTTGAGGCCAGCCTGCTCTACAGAGTGAGTTCCAGGACAGCCAGGGCTATACAGAGAAACCCTGTCTCGAAAAAAAAAAAAAAAAAAAAAAGCTTAAAAGAATCCACTGCTTCATTTTTTAAAATGTTAATTATGAGATGCACCCTCTCATGGCTGAACTGCTTTCTACTGATATATTCCAGGGAAAGGGAAATCATCACTTTCAGTCTTGTGCTCACTTACTTTATCGGGCACGAATGGGCACTCAGGGAGAGGTATGAGGAGAAGGGATTGAGATGGGGTAGCAGGAGAGTAAGAGGGTAGCAAAACCGGGAACCAGAACACATATTATATATACATGAAATCTTCAGCCATCTAACATAAAAAAGCAAATTGCACTAATAAGGAAAAATAGCTAGAATAGAATAAGTTTAAACCATAACCACCATACTAGCATGAAAAATGTTACCTGTATCCTGAAATCTTTTAGTTTAAAATGAACTAAAAGAACACAGAAATAGCCGGCCAGTGGTGGCACATGCCTTTCACCCCGGCACTTGGGAGGCAGGGGCAGGCAGATTTCTGGGTTCGAGGACAGCCTGGTCTACAGAATGAGTTCCTGGACAGTCAGGGCTATACAGAGAAACCCTGTCTCTAAAAACAAAAACAAAAACAAAAACAAAACAAAACAAACAAACAAAAAACACAGAACTACAGTTTGGCTTCTTGGTGCTCACTGTTCTCATAATTTCCATGATTTACAGGTCTAATGTTAGCATGAGAAGACCTAAGTCAGCTATTGGAGAAATGATTCCATTTCCACAGGTGGATGACAACATTGACACATAGTAGATCCAAGAAGTGTGCAAAGAATCTCTATCTATAGTATATATACTCAGTATATACACAGAGACACACACACAGACATAGATACAGACAGACAGACAGACAGACAGACACACACACACACACACACACACACACACACGTGTATATGCTGAGACAGTCTTCTCTTGTATCTTGACTTTTTTTTATTTTTATTATTATTTTCTTTATTTACATTTCAAATGCTATCCCGAAAGTTTCCCATACCCCTCCCCCCACCTCTGTTCCCCTACCCACCCACTCCCNCTACTTGGCCCAGGCCTTGCCTTGTGCTAGGTCATATAGAGTTTGGAAGACCAAGGAGCCTCTATTCCCACTGATGGCCGATTAGNNCATCTTCTGCTACATATGCAGCTTTTATCTTGACACTTTTTAACTAGCAGTATATCTGCTCTCAGTAATCAGACATATTTCTCACTGTTCTATGTCCCTAAATTTTGGTTCCTTATCTCAGATGCCTCTAGTTTCTTGTCATTTTACAGATTATGCTTCTTTTCTTCTTCTAAAAATGGGACAGTCTTCCAAGTGTTATCATATTTAGAGACAATATCAAGTCTAGAGAACAAATAAGAGTCTACAGAATTACCTTTCCATAAGGATACTGTACCAAGTATTAAAATATTAGTGGCTCAGACATGCACATGTGCTTTTTAAGGAACAGAACCCTGACAGCTCAACCTGTTTCTTTGTTCACACTATCAATCCTCTGTTTTAAAAGTCGGTTTCTCAGCAGTGAAAATTCTCTGTGTGTTCAAACTTGGCAGACAGTCTGACACTCCAGAGCGGTACTTTCCTCTCCCTGAGTTTAGAGGGAAAGCCATTAGTTTGTTTTTAAGATCTTAACAGGAAGAAAGGAGAAGGCATGCCAGCAGGGATGTTTACAATGCTTTTTATTGCTTGAAAATGAAATAAGCAGTTGGCTTTATTTTAAACAATATGAAAACATGAAAACTAACTTTGGACTTCTGAGAGTTCATTCTCATGTATGATATTACCAGCCCACCTAATCAATTTTAATTTTCTTTCTTTTAATGTTGAGAGTATATTCTGGCTCATGCACAGTTGTTCATTTTCTTCAAAAATTTCATAAGGACTTTTAGTATGAAAAGGTATTGAGCATGCAAGGTTCAGTGGATGAAAAGCTCCCCAAGCGTGCATTGACAAGGGGGACCGCAGTTATTATAGTTTGTTGTGTCAATGATTTGCAAATAATGGGTCTCTGGGAGACTTTTAAACTACAGCTTTCACTCCAGGCTGGGTGCTTTGTAGGGTGAGCTGAGCTTCTCTGAGGCTTGGCACTCTTCGGTGAGCCTTAGGCAGGGGCTCTAATACTTCCATTGAGATTATAACAGCTGGCCATTACAATCAATCTCCATGACATATTTTTTCTTGCATTTTTCTTTTAATAAAATAACAAAAAAAGCACACCGCCAAAAGACAATATTAAAGTTGTAACTTAAGCCTACTACAGTGAAGAGCTTTTATAGAATGATTGGAAAGTCATGAATCAAGTCATTACAGTGCCATGTTTAGGCTGTAAACATGACTGAAGGTTTTGATGCACGAGTACCTTGTTTTTAATATGAATGCACTTAAGTCTATGAAATGCCACAAAAATAACTTGAATGACATGAAAATGGGATATGTGGTGGCAAGTACATGAAGAGCACACTAGTCCGTGAAACTGTAAAATAGTCCATGTTCAAATTTGTACATACACCCTCCCTTTCCTTATCATTAAGTAAATTCAGTTTTAGCTGATCAAACTGTCTAGCTCAGCATTCTTATTATTAATCTAGTGTTCTGGAGCTGAGGTAATCAAGACTTTTAATCTAAAACTAATATCTCTCAGGAATGGATGGCCTGGAGGAGGTCCTTTGATGATGATATAGGGTTTAACCATGAACCTAATGGTTCAACATTTTAGAAAGTATATGTCAGCAGGCTATCATTTCCCCCTAGGTATAATTTCACCTGGTTAAGGAACTGATCATTACCAATAAATATTACTTCTGTTTGCTGGGGGGTATATATTAGTGAAGAGTACAGGTTTTATTTGTAAGAAACCCTGGGTTCAGCTACTTCCACTAAAATAAAGAAATAGATTTCTTAAACACATATAAATACATATAGATAGAATTCTTATGTGTTGAATATCTGCTGATTTGTCTTACCTTTACGTAGAGACAGTGGCTCCCTAACAGCTGCAGCCATCTTCCAACTTATTAGTCATTTGTTTGGCATCAGCACCAGAGCCTGGCAGAATGGCCAACAAATAGTTGTTGAATTTGAGGTTATTGTTGAATGACTATTGTGTCTGTGCCAAAACCCCTGTCAACATTTCCAAATAGCTCTGGTTGAAATTGAAAAGGGAACTTGAGAATTATTCAGAGACTTAGGAAGAGGAAGGGCAAATCTGTCGGGAAGCCCATGAGGTGCTGCAAAATCATCAACAGACTGTGGAAGAGATATACAATTAAAAAAAATGAACAAAGGTCCTCTCTGGAGCATGGAACAAATGCGGGATTGGAGATTTGGAACCTATTATCAGGTTAAACCAAGACAACATCCTTTGTAAGATAAGATGTTATGGAACCCAGAAGCAGCATTGAGGGGTGGAGTGAGGAATTCCAGTGCCTGTGATAGGCTGATGGGAAGATGATTAAGCTCTTGATGGAGAGGGCAGCAGGCTTGTTTGGAGTTAACAGAACCAAGGAGCTGTGCTTTTATTGGCTTCCTTTGTTTGCATTTATTTGTTTCTCCTCACTATTTACAGAAGCAAGTTGAATCAAGTTTACTAACTAGAAGTTGACAGAGCTGTCAGTTACATGCTGAAGGATGTAAAGGCAACCTAGGGATATAGAGAGGGAGCATTGGATGGCCATAAAAGTGGGGACAACAATGAATGTGAAGAATCAGATGGGGCCTCCCATTTAGGATGTGATGGGAAGTGGAAATGCCAGGTAGAGTCTGGAGTAAACATGCATAGGGGCAGAGGTCGTGTGCAGTCATTTTAGGGAAGAGGATAGAGGGGAGTGGGCAATTTATGCCACAGCCATTTAATTCATTACATGATAAAGGATATTTAGGAAAATCAGAATGGAATTATTTTCTTCCATTGATGTTTCAAAACTCTCCAACAGCAACCATAAAAATCCCACTTTCAAAGCCAGAGGCACATATCTTAATGCAAGTTTGGCATTATATTTCTACATGCTGAAAAGATTGAAGAGAAACGTTTTTGTTACAATGACAACCCAATTACTACCTCTGGATGTCTTAGCAGGGATGTGTACATTAAGTTTTGTTTTATTTCTTCTTCTTCTTCTTCTTCTTCTTCTTCTTCTTCTTCTTCTTCTTCTTCTTCTTCTTCTTCTTCTTCTTCTTCTTCTTCTTCTTCTTCTTCTNTCTTCTTCTTCTTCTTCTTCTTCTTCTTCTTCTTCTCCTTCTCCTTCTCCTTCTCCTTCTCCTTCTCCTTCTCCTTCTCCTTCTCCTCCTTCTTCCCCTTCCTCTTCCTCTTTTTTTCCTTCTCCTCATCCTTCTGCTTCTTCCTCTTCTTCTTCCTTTGCCTACTCCTCTTCTTCCTTCTCCCTTTTCCCTCCACTTCTTTTCCTTGTTTTTGTCTTATTTTTTTTAATATATGTCTTTAGATCTGCAACCTAAAATACTCTATGAGACTTATAAATACTTGTAAAGCTTTTGAAAAATGATCATAAATTCAGCTAATTAGAAGTAAAGCAAAGAAGCATTCTCTTTTACAATTAAACTTAGCATAGGCATATTGGATCCTCTAGGCCAACTGCATTGAAAGGACCTGCATTCTGCCACTTCCTTTACCTCAGTTTTGATAGTGACCTGTCACAAACACTTATTGATTAAGAGGCTTAACCAATATTTAAAGGTGGATGGCTACATCATTGAAAGTCTTCATAGACAGTGTGGATTATCTTCAAAATAATCTCACTATTTGAATTAAACAGTACTAGAAGTGCCTATCCTCTTAATCTTTACTGCCAGAATTCCTATTAAATTACTTTAAAATCAAAGGTTAAATTTCACAAAACAACATTTATCTGGTATAACATTACAGAGTAAGAAAAATAAAGAAACCCAAATCTAGTCTCCAGGCAACAAATTTTCCTAAAAGCAAGTGAGTCTTGTTGTGCCTGTCCATGTAGGATAAGAATATTTAAAGAATGCAGTTTGTCAACTTCAAGCTTTCTTTAGGAGAGTAAGACAGTCATATTGACTCAGACTTTGTTTTAAATCAATGCATGCATGAATTATGCAATGTGACCTTCAAAATGATTGTCAAAAATCATTGTCAACAGACAATTACCCCCATTTTAGTACCTTTTCCCATTCTAAGATTTTTAGGTGGAGAGTTTATTTTTCTAGAATGCTTAAATAAGATTTGGTCTAGAGACATCTGTGACTATGTGTTGGCAAGAAGATGTTTTGACAAGAAATACATCAAACCACGTGGTCACTGGTGATGCATGAATTCAGCCAACAAAATATTTCATCAGAATGTGTCTTTTGAACCAATATGTGTGCCATAATTCCTAGGCCAAGCATTGGATGAACAGCTCTTCTAAACATGACTGACAAGAAAAAATGATTTTGATTATCATCTTTCCATTTGCAAATGACTAATAAAGTCACACCTTGAAGATCAAAGCTCTCAAAGTCTAGGACATTACCCTGGGTGAGGTGGGGGTCCTTGAATGAAGACTGAGTCTTTAGATCTGATCGGGTGAATGTACCATCCCACACCAACTGCCTAGGCAGCAGACTGATAAATACATCTGTGACATTAATGGGAATTAGAAAATGGTATCTTGCTGGGCAGTGGTGGCACACACCTTTCATCCCAGCACTTGGGAGGCAGAGGCAAGCAGATTTCTGAGTTCGAGGCCAGCCTGGTCTGCAGAGTAAGTTCCAGGACAGCCAGGGCTATACAGAGAAACCCCATCTTGAAACAAACAAGCAAAACCAAACAAACAAAAAAAACCAAACAAACAAAAAAAGAAAATGGTTTCTTGCCATATCTATTGAGTTAAAATAGAGAATTATCTAAAAGTCTGTTCTCCAGGAATTACAGGCTATTTATTGATTCTGAACTACATGTTATAGTAATGTATTTGTCCTGGTTTGTAAATTACAGCCTATAGTAATTTCAACTTATTTTGTATGATTCTAAATAAGTGAAGAACACTTATTCTTGGGATATATGAAATTTCCTGCAAAGTAGAATCTCAGATTACTGAAGAAATGATGTCTTCTTGATAATAATGAATAATATTCCCATTATATTCAAGTAAACAAATTTTAAATATTATTTCATTTTATTACAAAGTCAATAATTTTAAGCAATTTGAAAGTGTATTTCTTTTACTTCAAGTCATGTTATAAGTATTACAACATAATTTTGCACAATATTGTAATATTAATATGCATACATTAATGTAAACATGCTTACAAAATATACATATGCTGATATGATCAGAGGACACTCGAATTGTGAGTTGATGTTATTTGTGAAAACTAGATTCGGTCTTTCATATTTTCAAAGAGCCAATTCTTTGGGTTTAAATCTGCTAAATTGTACTCAAATCAATCTAAGAATATACAAAGATTTTCTTTACATGGAAGGAAAACATTTCTTTCTGACTGCTATTTATGAAAGTTATGCAATAAAAACCAAAGTTTGTATACAGAATGTTTTTATTTATACATCAATGGCAATTGTTTTGAAATGACTTGAATGTATAATCTACTTTTCATGTGAACAAATTAAGGATACTAACCTATATTCTCCCTTGTAATTACCAAAGACACATTGTGACTGAGATTACTGCTTTTCCAATGTATAATAAATACACATAAAGAAAATAAAATATTTAATTAACCTAATAGCATCCATCAAATTATTTTTGTTCCAATTCAAATGAATTCAAATTAATGACACCAATTTCTGTTTATTCATTCTGCTGCAAGGGTGTTTCATATAATATGACTGATTTGAAAAGGTAATGTTACCACAACTTCAAACAGTAAGGGGCTGATGAATTCTAATAGATGAGGGTGGCTGGGTGAAGCCGAGGTTAGAAAAATGCTTTTGTTGGGAACATTTTTGCTCCATTTCGCCCACCAGTCCTAAGGGAACTTATTAGCTCTCTTTATCATGTATTTAGGGAAGACGGTGAACAACCAATGGACTGTCCATGTTTATAAGCATGGCTGCCTGTGCTGGGGTTCCAAAGGAAATCAGGCATCTGGCCTGGAACTCATGAGGCAATGTTCCTAATAAAGGCAAGGCAATGGTCCTAATGAAGCCTAGGAAGGGGCACTCAGGAAAAGCAGGCAGTAGGCCTAATGAGACAGAGGCAGCTGGCCTAATGGGAAGCAGGCAACAGGCCGAAAGCAAGTAGCAGGCTTCATTCTGTGTTCTCCTTCTGAACTGTGAACTTTCTAAGTGAACCTATCCAGAATCACATTGAGATGCATTTGTCTAACTGGTGCAGAAAAAAGGAACTGCTGTTAGTCCATAATGAGAGTTCATATGCAGTCCATATGCTTTATTTTATTGTGGACATAGAAGGATTGGGACAACTGGTAAATACTGTGCACACCATCACAAGCAATAGCAACCAAATGCCACAGATCCAATTTGAGATGATTCCTGAATTCCTAAGTTTATGGTTTTTTTTTTCTCATTCATACTCTTTCCCTCTGGGTATTCATCATTATGATAAAATATTAAAACTTTCAGTAAGCATTTGTGAGGATTTAATTGATAGGCATGGATATTGACTTTTAATTGAAACAAGAAGAATGCAAGTTACAGTCTTTCTAATATTTGGTATTCAAAAGGAAACATTTATGTAATTTTCATGGATTTGGGGTATAAAATATACAATACATAGCAGAAATATGAGGTTTCTTCAGTTCTTTTTCATTTATTCTTTCTTTTTTCCTTTTTTCTTTGATATTTTCTTTTTAAAATTATTTTATTATATATTTTCTTCACTTACATTTCAAATGCTATCCCGAATGTCCCCTATACCCTCTCTCCTACCTTGCTCCCCTGCCCACTCACTCCCACTTCTTGGCCCTGGCATTCCCCTGTATGGGACATATAAAGTTTGCAAGATCGGGGGGCCTCTCTTCCCAACAATGGCTGACTAGGCCATCTTCTGCTATATATGCAGCTAGAGACTTGAGCTCAGGGGGTACTGATTAGTTCATATTGTTGTTCCACTTATAGGGTTGCAGACCCCTTCAGTTCCTTGGATAATTTCTCTAGCTCCTCCATTGGGGTCTCTGTGTTCTATCCTATAGATNACTGTAGGCATCCACTTTTATATTTGCCAGGCATTGGCATAGTCTCACAAGAGATAGGTATATCAGTGTCCTTTCCGCAAGATCTTGCTGGCATATGCAATAGTGTCTGCGTTTGGTGGCTGATTATGGGATGGACCCCCAGGTGGGGCAGTCTCTGGATGGTCCATCCTTTCCTCTTAGCTCCAAAGATATTTTCTTTATTTACATTTCAAATGTTATCCCCTTTCCTAGTTTCCTCTCCCCAAACCCCGTATATCCTCCTCCTGCTCACCAACCCACCCACTCCCTCTTCCTGGCCCTGACATTCCCCTATACTGGGGCATAGAGCCTTCACAGGACCAAGGGCCTCTCCTCCCATTGATGACTAAGTAGGCCATCGTTTGCTACATATGCAGCTAAAACCAGCTTGAACTGTCACATGATTTTTCCCTCACAGTTTGTATGAAATGGCTGCTCCTTTGTGATGTTTTCAGTGTAGTTGAGAGACAATGGACATCCAAGAATGGAAAAATCTATCAACAGAATAGACATGGTCTAGATAGTACTAAGCCTGTGAAATCATAACCTGTTTGCTTGACCAGGTAAAGTGTCATTACTGTGAGATAACCAACAAGGCCAAGGGAGCAGAGCAACGATAAGCCCCTTGACAGTCAAACCTGCATGCACACTGCCAGACAGAGTCAGGTGCAACTGAGGAATTGGGGATCATTACAGGCTGTCTTCTGTCTCTGTGGTGCCTGGTGATTTCCTGTGGCCTTGTCCACTTACTGGTAAAAATTCAACCTAGAAACAGAGAGTTTAGGTAGAAGTTGGTCCAATAAAGCAAAACAAGCATACTGAAAAGAAATTGGAGCCAGCTAACTCTCAAGAAAGGCAGGGCATGTACGTGGTAGGTCTCTGTTTTTATGAATATTCATGAGATGGATAATATGTCTGTAATTTATGAAGGACCCTTTTGCCTTCTCAAATTATGGTAGACTGAAAATCCCCTTTATACTGTTTCCATGACCCCAAGCAGAAACCCATGTCATAAGTCCTTAAAGGATGAAGACCATTGAGTTATGTGTTTGTTGTAATTGAAAAAGTATCCAGTATATTGGTCTCAGGTAGAACAAGATTAATCCATCCATGCTCTCTTGCTCTCTTGTTCCTCTCTGGCTCTTTTCTTGCTTTCCCTGCTTCCCTTCTCCCTTCTTTCCATTCCCTTGCCTTCTCTCTCTCCATGTGCTCATAGCCGGCCGCTATTCCTCTTATCTTCTACTTCTCGAGTCTCTCTCTTCCTCGCCCTCTCTCCGCCTCTACTACCCTCTTAACTCCCCTCTATATACTCTGAATAAACTCAATTCTATACTATAAAAAAGATTAATTCATCCATTATTTTCACAGTGTTCAACCCTAGGAAACGTTTTTACAACCAGTAGACACCACTCCTGAGGTACAATGGCAGAATCCTGTGCTCACTGGAGTGTAACTCCTTGCCCATTTAAAGAGCACAGCTTCCTAGATAAAGTTGCAGTTTTCTTTATTTCCCTCACATCTAATTTGATAACATGGTACCATAGAGTATTCATGATGTGTGAGATGATACAGGGCATACATAGGCAGCCTTGACACCTGGATTTCCTGATGAGGCCCATAGCAATTCGGAGTCAAGGGAGACATTTCATTATTCTTTCATATTCTCTTGCTTATAATGTAATGTACAATGTGGTGACCTGTGAGACTTGTGCTGAATGAGAACTGACTGACTAAATATACTTTTTGAACATTTTCACTTAACCATAATAATTTCATCATAATTATTACTGTTATTATTTCTTTAGGTAAAAACAACAAAGGATGCAAGGCCACCTTTGTATTCAAACAATAGAAGTGTTGTCTATAGTGTTCACACACATAAACATCTCACCGACAAAACAGTATGTAGATTAAGCATCATTCATGAATTTGGGAACTAGGTTTGCAGTGTAACACTATGAAATTTAATCATTTAATTCTAAAATACTCTAGGTCATGTTATTATTCTAGCAACAGCATCCAAGATTATTGCCATAGGCAAATATGGTACATATAATACAATAATATGTACCACAAATGAAATGTAAACATTGTATCTTCAGAAATTATGGTATTTTAATTATGCTAGTCATCTTAAGGTTGCTTTACTTGTTTTTAGAATTATTATCAGAGAAAACCAACCTCAAGTATTCAGGATGTGATTCTTTTTTATTTCAAATTAAATTAGAAGGGAAAGAACCCACAATAACAGAGAATAATATGTCTGACATGTGGTTTTCCTTCAGGAGATATTGAGTTTTTAGGTTTTACTAAGTCCCTTGGAAGCTTTAGGGTTCTTACGATGCCTGGAGTCAATTTTGAGCAACTTTCCAATTTACTTTAGGGAATCTTAATTCAAATTCAACAAAACACTGAAAAAAGAAATACTTTGGGGGCAATCGTGCTTCTCCAAGGGCATCAGGATGAGAGTCCCTGATGAGGAGACAGAAGATGTAAATAACACATCTCTGTAACTCTCTGTAATAAGTTAAACGGCAATGATGTTAGAACACTATTGTAAACTTTATCCATTTAATTGAGATGCTAAGACTGGGTCTAAAGATCAAACACAAGTAGAAAAGCCTTCATTGGATACACAACTTTCATTTAGAGCCTCTAATTTTTTTTCTGATTTTTCCTTTACTATTTGTTATTAACTTTTCTGACTATATTGTCATCAACTATAATTAGAACAAGATTTTGTGTTATAGCTCCAACAATGTTCTCTCTCTCCATTCAAGCAGACACTCATTCGGTGCCAACTATATCAAGCTTCATTCTAGACATGGATGACATTTGTTAAGAAGAATGACCCAGCACAGGGGAAGGCCAGGGCCAAGTAGTAGGAGTGGGTGGGTAGGGGAGCAGGGGCGGCGGGGGGAGGGTATAGGGAACTTTCTGGATAGCATTTGAAATGTAAATAAAGAAAATAATAATAATAACTAAAGAAAAGAAGAATCCAAGGTGCCTGTTTACCTGCTTCTGTCCCAACTGAAATTATAAAGGTGTTCTATGCCCTGCTGTATTTCATTATCTTACAGTTTTGAAAAGACTATGTATATTGAGGCGCTGTCAGCACTCTTCATTCATGATCACATTGTGAGCCATTGGGGATGTCTTAGAATCTCTCCTGGCTCCTTAGTTTCTTTCATACAAAATTCTTTGCTAAAGGACAGCTTCCCTTACCAATCCATTTACATTAAAATTCAAAATAAAATAAGAGAAATGGTTAAGTTATTAGTATTATTTGATTCCTGAAGACATAAAGAAATGTAAACAAAAGAAATTCTTTCCGCTTCCTCTATTGTAATAATCTCAGGACGAATGCCTTACTTGCTGAATTTAAATCTATTCTAGTCCTTGTTCCTTTTGACCTGGCTACATTGATTCCTGCTATCTTTGATAGCCAAACATTTTGAAGCTACCTCCTTAGTCATCTGAAAAACACTCTAGATATTATGGAAAATTCTCTTGTTTCCCTGTAGAATATGTAGACTATTTTAGACTCATAAAATTCTATTCTTTTTTTTTTGGTTTTCGAGACAGGGTTTCTCTGTATAGCCCTGGCTGTCCTGGAACTCATTTTGAAGACCAGGCTGGCCTTGAACTCAGAAATCCACCTGCCTCTGCCTCCCAAGTGCTGGGATTAAAGGCGTGCGCCACCACGCCCAGCTTGTAAAATTATTTTCCTACCGTGGAGTGACTTATGTCTCCAGGGGTCTGAGTACCCTGTTAAGGGTCTTTCTTGTTCAGAGTCTAAACTCCACTTGATGAGTATGTACTTCTAAACGAGTACAACCAGGAGACCTATTATTGTCATTGTTTTCCTAACCAATTAATCATATTGTCATATTATCTTTGATTAGTATTTAAGACTAAAGAGCTTTTCACTATAAAGCCAGGCTTTCTTCCCAGTTCTTATAGTCTTGTAAATGGAGGCACAGATTTGAAAGAAAAGTATTGCATTTTACTTAATGAGTCTTCCTCATATCAGAATTAGAAATAGAATCTAATTATTGAGTCTATGATTATCTCCTGATCCATACATCATTCTTCTCAATTCTTCTTATACAAAGTACTATTTAAAATATAACACAATTATTCACTCAATATCTTGCAACAAAAGCCAGTCAATTAAATTCTGTCTCATCACCTTTAATCTTCTTTGTCCTACATCAATACGTATTTCACTTGGGTGTCATTGTCATCTTGCATTCACAATAGCCAACTAAGCATCTCATAAGGATGACAACATTTCTTCTTTCTTTGTTTTAAAAGATTTAATGAATAGTCCTACAATTTATCTTAAATTATTTCTGAATAATCACTACTGTGATTCACCAAGATAAAAGAGAGACATCTTCTATCTTATTCCCTTGTCCTTGGGATATTTAGTCATGATATAAATTATTTTAATGCAGATATTTAATTTAACGAAATTTGTAGTGATGACAAATGTGTAAGTTCTTAACTGTGAGTACTAAAATTCAACACAAAACTTTAACAAAGTCTGCAAAAAGCCACTCTGAGAGATAACTCTATAGCAAATTGAAGCAATAGATTATGAAATCTCAACCTACATATCATCTATAATTGGATTGTGTCTTATAAAATAAGATGATATCACCTACTATGTTACAGAAAGCCTTCCAATGACATTGTTTCCTTTAAATGTTGAATATAATGTCATAATTTACCTGCCTATAGTAAAAACCATAGGAAAAATAGTTTCAAATATATAATGATGTTGTATAAGAAAGGATAGCTCTAAGCAATTTTATTCATGTACTTGCCAAATATGTTAAAATAATAATTTTACATCTGTCTATTTCTGT
Organism: Mus pahari; assembly: GCF_900095145.1. Classification (NCBI taxonomy): domain Eukaryota; kingdom Metazoa; phylum Chordata; class Mammalia; order Rodentia; family Muridae; genus Mus; species Mus pahari. Next base: position 135,391,617 of record NC_034593.1, read on the forward strand.
TTGTGTTCTGAAAATGATCCTGTACTTGAAGGAAGTAAATGTGCTCAAACTCTAAAAGAATTTTCTAATGAACATGACAATAGGTAAGCCATTCTCAACAGTTTGCATATTAGAAAATCATTGAACTATACATAGGAACAAAAGCAGGTTTAGTTGGCTGTTTGAGAACCCAGGAACCAAATGTCATTGAAAGCCCTTGCTTCTGTGTAAACAGAAGATTAAGGGAGTGACTAGAGGATGTCACAGCAGCTAAGAGTTCCTATTGCTCTTTCAGACCTGAGTTAAGTCCTAAGGTATTACAATATTACTGAAAGGGCAGAGAGAACAGAAGAAATTAGACAGAGAAAATGAAGAAGAATGGCAAACAGAAATGTTCAGGGAAGTTTGGTGTCTTGAAGCCATTAGCTTTGTCAAATGTCAGGGTGAACCTTGAGGTTGTTCACTGCAATTAGCTGATGTGGACTCTGTCTGTGGATTGTAGAGTCTACTGGTGAATCTTTACAAAAAATAAGATGCTTTCTCAAATAAAACAAAATGCGTCTTTATTAGGAGGAAGATAAAGTACTTTTTAAAATACATATTCTATGGTGATGGTATTGACATAGTTAAAATAGGGATAGAAAAACAAACTTGATCTTATTTTATAGCACTTTAGAGTTCTAACTAACATAATTATATTCCATTGAAGAATGGAAGAAGAGAAAGTTTATAATACACGTGTACTTTGACTGACTGCCATACTTTTAAAGATTCAATAAACTCTAGTGTCTCTCCCAGCTCATCCCGCAGTACTTGCTCCCTTCCTGCTGGCTTGTTGTTGTGTTCTTCTTGTCCATTTTCATACACAAAGCAATTACTCTATTCCCTTAAAGACAGATTTTTCTTTTAAAACTTGACTGTAGTGTACACACACACACACAAACACATCCTATTTCTCCTCCCATTTTCTATTTTTAGACAAGAAGTTTCAAACACACACAAAAAAATATAATATCGCATATTATACAAACAACCAATTTTAGGTACAGACTCAAAGAGTTTCCAGGAAGAAACATGACTGTGGGCATACTAGGTAGATTTTTTTGTGTGTGTGTGTTTGTTGATCTGACACAAAACAGCTTAAAGGAGGGAAGGTTTATTTAGCTCAGAGCTTTAGTTATTGTGACAGGGAGGGATGATAGGGGGCAGTTTCTATCATGGTCACCAGAACTCAGGAGCCTGGGAGGACATCATCAGTAGCTTACCCACCCCCAGCCCATTCCATACTTTTGGGTTACCAGCATGTGGAAGGACATCTTCCATGTTTCTAGATGGTCTGTCCCACTTCCTTAATCCTCTCTGCAAAGCTCCTGTGGTCACATCCAGAAGTATCTTAATGATTTTCCTGGCACTTCTCAATCCAGTCACTTCCATCATCATAGAAGATATGCAAATATAATTAAAAATTTAAAATAAATCCACTAATGCTGCAATCCGATAACATGTATTATTATAAAACTAAGAACTGCTTAGGAAGTGACTTTGCCTATTTAATAGCAAGGTGACAGATAGATATGCTGTTTAGAAAACATACCCTGAGGAAGGAAAAATAGATAACATCTATGTGACAAAAGATGAAACCCCAACATATGCAAGCATCTACAAGCTCATGAAATAAGAATATGCCTATACAGAATGGCTGAAATAATTAAAATAGGCATTTCCCAAAATAAAATCCTTAAGGCCAGTCAACATAACACTGCACTGAGTGCAGGGTCCCCAATGGAGGAGTTAGAGAAAGGACTGAAAGAGCTGAAGGGGTTTTCAACCCCATGGGAAGAACAACAATATCTACCAACCAGACTCCCTCCCCTCAAAACACTCCCAGGGACTAAGCCACCAA
>NC_034593.1:135396099-135474605 GCF_900095145.1 Mus pahari
CTTCTGCATCAGCTCCTGCTTTCTGACCTGCTTGAGTTCCAGTCCTGCATCCTTTGGTGATCAACAGCAGTTTGGAAATGTAAGCCAAATAAACCCTTTCCNNCCCANNTTGCTTCTTGGTCATGATGTTGTACAGGAATAGAAACCCTGAATAAGACACATGGCTCCAGCTGCATATGCAGCAGAGGATGGCCTTGGTCCTATGAAGGCTTGATAGATGCCTCAGTGTAGGGGAATAGCTGGCAGGGAGGCAGGAGTGGGTGGGTGGGTGGAGGATCACCCTCATAGAAGCAGGGGGAGGGGGAGGGGGAGGAGAGGGGAAGGGGTAGGGGTAGGGGTAGGGGTTTCCAGGAGGGTGGTTAAACCAGGTAAGGGGATAACACTTGAAATGTAAATAAATTAAAAAATAAATAAATTTTTAAAAAAAGAAAAATAGAAGTTAAAATCATGAGTATGTGCACCCGCACCCAGAATGATACACTCATTCTAAGTGTCGACCAAAATCTCACCCAACTAAATTTAACACTCACATGGTATGCACTCACTGATAAGTAGATATTTGCCCAGAAGCTCAGAATATCCAGGATACATTTCACAGACCACATGAAAGCTCAAGAAGAAGACCAAAGTGTGGATAGTTCAGTCCTTCTTAGAAGGGGAAACAAAATATGCATGGGAGGAGTTACAGAGACCAAGTGGGGAGCAGAAACTGAAGAAAAGGCCATCCAGAGAATGCCCCACCTGGGGATTCATCCCGTATACAGTTATCAAACCCAGACACTATTGTGGATGACAACAAATGCTTTCTGACAAGAGCCTGTTATAGATGTCTCCTGAGAGGCTCTGGCAGTGCCTGACAAATACAGAGATGGATGTTCTCAGCCAACCATTGGACTGAGCACAAGGTTGCACCCCAATGGAGGAGCTAGAGAAAGGACCGAAGGATCTGAAGGGGTTTGCAGCCCCATAAGAGGAATAACAATATGAACCAACCAGTAACCCCAGAGCTCCCAGGGACTAAACCACCAACCAAAGAGTACTCATGGAGGGACCCATGGTTCCAATCGCATTTGTATTTGAGGATGGCCTTATTGGTCATCAATGGGAGGAGAGGCCCTCGGTCCAATGAAGGCTCCATGCCCCAGTGTAGGGGAATGCCAGGACATGTAAGCAGGAGTGGGTGGGTTGGTGAGCAGGGAGAGAGGGGATGGGATAGGGGATTCTCCTAGGGGAAACAGGGAAGGGGGATAACATTTGAAATGTAAATAAAGAAAATATCTAAAAAACAAAACAAAACAAAAAAGCCCACTCACTGTGAATGAAAATGAGCTGCCTGCAGTTCCACTCCCAGGGTGTGCGCATCAGATACGCACTCTTTTCTTCATTAAACAAGTTGCCTGAAATTGTCCATGGCTGTATATTCCTAACACCATAGAAAATGTGACGTAAGCAAATATCCACCTGCATTAAAATCAATACATACACAGTGGCTTGTAACGATAATAGAATGGAACAATGTATCATCTTGAATGGAGAGAACCCTAATAACCAGATTCTGCTCACAAAAGAAGCGACTCTAAATCATATACTTATAATTTTATCTAGTATTACCACCTTTGAAATTAATATAATCCACATTTATTGACAGAATCATCGTTGCACTTTCAAATACGGTGATGCTTCCTAGGCCACCATGTTGCTTTATTCTTGCTTTGACACTAATTTCTAATCTGTATTGAATTCCTCCAAACCCAGTGATCTCTCCACCTAATCTGCAGAATACGTCAATAACAAAACCTTATCTAAAAGTGAAAATAATAGATAAGTGCTGTGTTGACAACATGGCTCGAGGTTGGAATGGGCATGTTGTTCTGAATGTGTGCCGATTCTTCCTGTGGATAGGAGAGCTCACCTGATATTTCCTTCCTAGACTGGCTGAAGGAACAGTTGGTTTTAAACATACCCTCATGGATGTATGCAGAACACTCTTGGAAAATGTTTGTTTGTAGAGGTCACATCTTCATTACTTTAGACCAGAATACATATCACTTTTGGTATTATTTAATAAGGATATTGCTACTCTGTTAGAAGGTTTGGGCAATTCTAATTAAATGGAATTAGTCTTGATGTTACCTCTGTCTCTGCTGTCAGAATCTATTCTGCATCCCGTGAAAGGACTTGTGGAGCAGAAGCTTGCCTCCACTAACTTATTTCATTCAATTAAAATTAAATTGCACAATTGACGTTTTTTTCTTGTCTTTTCTATATAACATTTTAGTTAATTGCTTAATTAAAACTGAAGCCTGACATTTGTTCCTTTCTCTTTAGGAAAAAAAAAAAAGGAACAGAAGAGAGAGGAGCATGTTCTTTGCCACTTTCCCAAATGTTGTAGAAATAATTGCCACTACCAGGAAAGGAATGGATTACCCCTTTCCCATGAAGGGCTTCTAAAGACATACAAGATTGTTGACTCAGAGCCAGAGGAAGTTTCTAAGACAGTGTAACCATGTGCAGCAAATGCCTCCAGTTTTCAGTGCACTGAAAGTAAATCAATAATCCAGGCTATGATCTTTCTCTCCCTTAGCATCTTTAGCGATTCTCGGTAGCCGTATTGGATGTTGCACTGGCCTTTATGTGAGTGATCCAGTCTCCACCAATATAATAACTAACAGTTATATACTGTTTACTTTTTGGTCCCCCAACATCGGTTTTTTTGAAAGTGTTGTTCAAATATTGTTGTTCAAAGAGGTTAGAGAGATGACTCAGCTGTTCAAAGCCCTTTCCACTCTAGCTGAAGATGTGATTCAGTCCTACTCATGATCACAGAGGCTCATAACACTCTTTAATTCCAGTTCCAAGGCATATAAAATCTTCTCTCGGCCTCACTGGATACATGACAAACATGTGGTACACATAATTATGTGCAGTCAAAAGTCTCCAGCTCTTGAAAATAAATAAAATTATTTATTTTATTTATTTATTTAGGTGCTGAGAAGCACCTAAAGAAATGTTCAAAGTTCTTAGTGATCAGAGAAACGTAAATCAAAATGACCCTGAGATTCCACCTTATACCGGTCAGAATGGCTAAGATCAAAACCACAGGTGACAGCAGATGTTGGAGAGGATGTGGAGAAAGAGGAACACTCCTCCATTGCTGGTAGGATTGCAAGCTGGTACAACCACTCTGGAAATCATTCTGGAGGTTCCTCAGTAAATTGGAAATAGATTACCTGAAGACCTAGCTTTACCACTCTTGGGAATATACCCCAAAATTTTAAACATTCTTTTAAATATATATTTTGTTTGTTCATTTCTTACATTTATGCAATGCACTGTAGTCCCCTAATCACACTATCCCCCTTCAGTTCTCTCTGATGATCTGTCTCCTTCCCACTTCAGTTTCAGAAGCTCTTTTCCCCATACACACTAGAGTCTGGACTGGGTGAAGGTCTTGTTCCTTACCCATAGACACTATGCGTTTCTGAGTGCAAGAGGTATGGTGTGTACAGAAGCAGCATTTTACAAATCTACCTTCGACTCTCTGCCTCCCACACTCTTTCCTCCCCATCTTCTGAACCTTGCATTGGAGGAGGTTATACATGATTCTTTCCTGGCTGTGTGCTCACAGTTACTTATACTTGACAATTTATAATTTTAAAAATCCTTTTATCTATTAACTTTTTTAATAGTCAGACCATGTTCCTCTACAGTTACAACTAGGTACTTGGGGGGGGGGTGAGGAGTAGAGGTGAAGAAATGGCAACATAAAAGAGTTTAATTATTTGCACAGTTAGAAAATGTAGAAGCTGGGATCTCTAACGAACATAGGATTTTCCACCCTGGTAATTTATTTCTGGTAGTCACTCTATTTCTTATGAAACACATTTTTTTTACTGTGTTCAAGAATAGTTATCTATTGGGTAGCTTTTCTTTGAAACAACAGGGTATATTTTTCCCATTTGTTCATTAAATCACCTGAGGTTTATAGATTGTGTATCACATGATATTTGCCAGGCATATATCAATGTGACAATATGTTCCTTATTTCAATATAGCACAAAGACAAAAATAAAAAACAAATAGACCAACATGGAATTGAAAATGACAATATACAAACATTCTCTCAGCAAGGCAATTTTCACTTTGCAGGTTCAGAATAGGTGAACTTCAGTTACTAATGTACAGTTTTATAAAGCTAATCTTTCAACACAGCTCTTATTTCAGTTACTGTCGTACTTAACTATGAGTAGCTGTGTAAGGTACCAAGCTATCTCCTGCTCTTCAGGCCACAAAGATATATATATATATATATATATATATATATATATATATATATATATATATATATATATATATATATTTGCATATTGAGGGTGTCATTGGCAAATAACAAAACACTAGCTCTATCAAAATCTACTAGTGATTGATTTTTGTCCATGTGTTATTTGGGTCCAATCCATAGGTTAAAATCATGTGTTGTGATGCTTCTCACCTCTCAGTGATAAACCCATGTGACCTTTAACATCAAAACATATCATTTCAAAGAAAGCATTGGCGGGGGGGGGGGGAGATGAATGTGCCAAAAAGAAAGCATAAGTGGTAATATGGATAGTGAAATTCAAATTGAAAATAAATGGAGTTACAGAAGAACTGGCTATGTTGACAGTGTGTCTATATGAGAGTTGGCCTCTATAGCCAGGGGAATTCAGTGGAGGCAAATTTATTGACATAAATGAGAGAAATGATTTTGACAGAAAGGATGTACATTTCAAGTGAAAGTCTCAAGAAAAAAAGCTGTAGAATGGCAAACTCACAAGACTGTCCTCCACGGTGCCAACAGCACACAGAGCTTCTGCTAGAATAGATGGAACTGATTCAGACTCAGAAAGGAGAATAACAGTCTGCCAAGGCGCAAAAACCATTTTGATATGTATTATGTATCACCCAAGGGGGAGGGACAAGTACTTGTCATACAACTTAGTTTCATCAGCTCCTTCTTTTAGTGGTCTTAACTCAGAACCCTGGACACATCAGACAACTATTCATTTATTCATTTATTGGATCATTCATTCATTCATTCATTTACATCCCAAATGTTGTCCCCCTCCCCCCAGTCCCTCCTTGCAGAGTTGCTCCCTCCACCCCCCACTCTATTCTATTCGCATCTGAGAAGGGAGCCCTCCACTGGTATGTATGCCCCCACCTGATGCAGCAAATCTCTATAGGATTAGACTCATCTTTGCTCACTGAGGCCCTTTGCTACATAGGTGTCAGGACTTTGAACCAGCCCTTGTATTCTTTTTGGCTGGTGGCTCCGTCTCAGAGCTCCCAGGAGTATAAGTTAGTTGACACTGTTGGTCTTTTTCTGGGATTGCTATCTCTTTGAGGGCATTTAATCCTTCCCCTAACTCTTCTATAGGTGACTTCAACCTATGTCCAATGTTTGTGGATGTCTGCATCAGTCTCTGTCAGCTGTTGGGCAGAGCCTCTCAGAGGGCTGCTATGCTAGGCTCCTGTCTGCAAGCACAACATAGTATTATTAATAGTGTGAGACATTGGTGCCTGCCCCATGGGATGGGTCTCAAAGTCAGACAACTCAGACTTCTATGTCAAGTCTTAGGCCCTGCTCTCTCTTTTTCTTTCTCTCTCCTCTCTCCTCTTTCTTCCCTCTCTCTCTGGTTTATATGTATATGTGACTGTGTATACATGCATGTGTGTAGTGTGTCTATGTCTCTGTATGTGCATATGCATGTCACCCCGTGTGTGTATGTATGTGTGTGTATGTATGGGTGTGTGCTGTATATACATATTGTGCAGGAGTATATATCAGTGTATGCAAGTCCATAGAAGGATGTTAAGAATCTCCCTCCATGGTTCTCTTACTGTCTCTGAGACAGGCATAACACTGAGCCTGAGCCTTGCTATTTATGATAGACCGCTGACCAGCCTTCACTGATATCCACCATCCCTGGCTCCCAACACTGATGTCATTAAGCACACATAGACATGGCTTCCTTCTATAAGGATGCTGAGGATTTAAATCGAGTCTCTCTTCATAGAGGACAAGTGCTTTGTGCCATCTCCCAGATACTTAAGCAATTCTTATTTTTCAAAATTGGCATTTGGGAATTGCACATGTTGCACCCATCACACTGACCTCTCAGTCCTCCCATGTCGACACCCACACCTACTGAAACTCTCGTTCAGTAAAACAAAACATTAGTTTCAATTCTTTAATGTTTTAAATGGCAGGTTTGCTAAATTATTTACTAGTTTTTTTTCTCGTATTTTCTGTTTTAATGCTTTAACTTTTTTTGTCATCATGCGATTATTTTAATTTTCCCATTGAATGAATATTAAAAATTGTACAATTTCAGCATACTTGGTGATAGTCTGGAGTCTCGACCACTGAATGCTGAAGGTTGCCTGTACAAATGAAACAACCCCAGAGCCTGAACAACTGACCCATCTCCTCTCTGGTATTATCACTGAGAAATCCTCCTCCTCCTTATAGTAATCTTGGGATGTCATCCTTGCCTCATCCCACACCTGATTTTCTCTACATCTGCAAGTAAATACTATTTGGTTTCCTCTTAGGCTACATAAAAAGAAATAAAACATTCAGATGCTCTTTCAGTGTCAACTCAGAAATTAAGATGAGGATAAAACGTATTCTGTTATTTAATCATTGTAATTATTATCACATGATTAGATATTTTTCTCAATGATAAATTCAGTACTAAAAACTGATACAATGTTATCAGTTGCATGATGTCTACAGGACTGCTGGGTCCAACGCGACCAACCTTATTTCAAAGTGTGAGAGTTACAGCTTTACTCGGCTCACCTTCAATTTTCCTGTAATGTCGGAAGGTGGACAGCGGTGGGGTATGGCTTCTATTGAGTTACTGGGATCATGGCTGGCTCACTAATGTTTTCATATGGGGTGAGAGTGAGGGCTGGCAGTTCCACATCAGAATTCGTTTCTCTTTGTGTTCTCAGCATGGTGCCTTCCTCCTCCTTTCTGTGATCAGCCTAAGGCTACTGTCAACTCTTTCCTTCCTGTGGTTCCCTCCATGCCATTGTTCCATGGCTAGCTGATCTCCTTTCCCCTGTCACCTTGGCTCCATCTGTTCTGGGTAGCTCTTCACATCCCAGTTCTGTTTCTGCTACTTTCCCTTTAGAAGATTCTCACTGGACAGATGTTTGCAGTCAAGTACATCCTCTTAAAATTTTGCGTTCTTTGCCCTAATGTTTCAGATTTGTAAAGATTTGTATTTCTGGTTGGGTTCTGAAAGAAGCAGAAAGGAAAGCTATGTTCACAGTACAAGAGAGTTATTAACCTAGGGAGGGAGAGTGTGTGAGGAAAAAGCCTTCTAGAATGAACACAGCTCCGAGGAAGGTTTTCCAAGGTTGAGGGGGGGTCTTCCAACTATGGTGACCATTGATGCAAGAAAATGCCAGGTTCCAGCAGTTCCGCTGTTTGATTCTTAGCTTAGAAAAGAAGTAGGGAACAGCGCTTGCCTTCACCTGATCCCTGCAATAAACCTCAAGGTTGTGGATGTGGCAGCTCAAAGCTGCAGACAGCTTCAGCCATCACAGCACTCTTTCTCAAGAGTGGAAGGACCATGACCTGATTGCTGCAGTATCTCCGCAGGGTCCTGGCAGCACCTGCATGTATTATCCTAAATCAGAAGACTGCTCAAGTGTGGGAACATGCCACTCTATTCTGAAAATGCCCCGTCAATGACTTTAATTTTCATGGTATGTAGCACTAGGTTGCATACATAGGACAATTCGCATGTTAGCAAATAATGTGCTTAGAGCATATTATTCTAATACCCTGCTCTCCAGCCTCATTTCCACCTTCCTCTCTCCTGTTAGTCCTCTCTGCTTCCACAATCAGTTTGTTTCTAAGCCATCTACCAGGAAAATCAGTGAGAAGACTCCTAAAATACCTGGAGATTTATCAACCCTGTGACACAACTATACTGGTCCTGGCTATTCACCTGGAGAACTTCATGTCAACCTATCTTAGACATATTTGTACATTAGTATTTGTGATGTTATTTACAACGTCGAAAATAAATTATGTGTCTGTCAATAGGAAAATGTATACAGAAACTGTGGATTACATAAATATTTATTGATGTTTGTGTTGCTTAAAACTGTCTTCACTTGTTAGATAGGTCTCCTGTTGATTTACATATGGCCCCTCAGAGTTTATCAAGTGAAGTCTAATGTTCAGACATGCCCCTCGCTGCCTTAAACCTTCCTTGGCTGCAAAGCATAGCTCAGGTATGAGTGGAGCAGGTGTGCTTCCTTTTCCAGTCTAAGCCTTGTTCTCGGAGATCTGTCTTTCTAATCCAAATTAAAGTCTCAGTTCTGTGATTTCAGTGCATTTACCCTTAACACGCTTGTATTTGGTTTCTACTGTGTATGCAGTCTGAAATTTTGGATGATTTACGCATGGATCAGGATTTAGGAGCTTTTACTTCTTCTTTTTGAATTATAATAAGTCTTCTAGATGTCAAAAATGTCTTCTGTCAAAATATCAAAAAATCCAAAAAATATTTGTTGTTGTACCTTTTGCTAAAAATATGCTTTTCTGATGTTTGAGCCATTTACTGGATGAAATACATTTATTGAACATTTTCAGCTAGAATGCTGCTGTGGCCTTAGCAATGGCCACATGGTGATGACAGTAATTATGCATTGACTACTATGTCAAACTTACAGTATAGCAGATATTTAAAAGTTACATAAAAATTCAAAGGATAATATAGTAGAATTATTAAAATTAAAATAAAGGCATGGTGCTTATCTTTTGAATCAGGTATAAAATAAAGATATGTGTTTTTCATGAAAGTTTGAAAAACAGATTCAAGGAACATTCTTATCTGTGTGTTTTAACCTTTGTTATAAAAAGATGTTTACCAAATACAAGATATATTAACTCAGAATACTGTTTCAATCAGTACAGAATACTAATATTTTATACACACACATGCACACACACACACACACACACACACTGAAGCTATACACTTTAATCTAAAAACATTAGTTGTTATCCATTATTGTATCCCATAAAAGCAAATTAGGTTGAGAAAGAAAACAATAATCTCCCAATGTTGCTTCAAAATAATAGCTAGGGTTTGAAGACCTCAGTGGGTGAGAACAAATATCATGCTTTTATTTTTTGTTGCTGAAAAAAAAAAAAACAACACCTTGGCAAAAGCAACTGAGAGGAGAAGGTTTTGTTCCCTGTCATCGCTCTAGGTTAGCCAGTGTAGTGGAGAAATCACAGTGGCAGCAACTTCAGAAGACGTCACCTTCCATTCCTAATGCAGGTCAGAGGAAGCATGTGTGCAGGGATTAATCCAACATTCTTCTATATAAACACTTGCATTCATTCTTGAAAAATGTATACGGTGTATTTTGATTATATTCACATCTCCATCGCTTCCCCTTTCGCCTTCCTCCCTCTCCGAACTTCATGCCTCTTGTTTATTTATTCACGGATTTCAGTTCATGTTGCTCATGAGTATGGCGATAAGGCTACTTACTTTCAGGTGGTAGAACTGCATTGGGCCACACCCTTGAGGAAAACTGACTCTCCCTTCCCCCGAACCCACCAACTGGCAATAGCTCAGGTCGTGGTGGGGCTGTCAGTCCCCTGTGCTCCTCAAGCTGTGCTGTTGAGCGGTTTGGTATTGCGCATGCTTGTGCAGGTAGCTACAGTCTCCCTGAGTGCAGAGATTCTTCCCAACAAGAAGGCAATGTCTTGATCCACTTATCTCTGGCCTCTGCTCTTAGAATCTTTCAATGCTCTCTTCCAAAATGGTCCCTAGGCCTTGGGACCAGGTGTGGGGTAGATGTCCCACTTATGGCTCAGGCCTCCAAAGCAGTTATTTTGAACTTTTGCATTAACCACTGCACTGCCATCATTCAGGAAAATAACAGAGCACTGTGCATCTGATAACGAGTAGAAAGTAGCATATGGTGTCTGAGATGGTAACTGGGTAGGGCATGAAGGAACAGCAAAGAGTTGCGATGAGATATATTCCACCAGGTTTCGGTGTCTCTAGGGTTTCTGTTTGATGCCCTAAAAACCATTAACTTATAAGAGAATGATGTTTTAAAGTAGGTCATGTCACATTTTGGAAATGATCTATAAGATTAGCAAGCTTAATAGAAAACTATTTGGACAAGAAACACGGAGCCGACAGGAAGAACATTAAGGGTTACAGTCAGGCAAGCAGTGAATTCTTTCAAATTTTGTGTCTGAAGACCTTTACACTTTAATTTTTGAAAAACAATATTTTGGAGAGTTTTAAGACAGAAGTTTGGTGAGTTTTATGTTTGTTTGTTTTGTTTCCTTTTGTTTCAATTCAGTTACTAGAGGATGTTATTCAGTATCTCCACACTTGAATTAGTTCAGACAACACACTTTCTGTAATTCTTTTTCATCTATAAATAAAATTTTTTATGTCTATTTTTAGAATTATTATTTCTCTTTTGACATGCTATAACATTATACATTTAGTTTTAATATACTTTAACATAAATATCCTGTCCCTGTGTTTTCAAGTTGGGGACTTCTTTTGATTTGTGAGCTTGATATTTTTGCTAATCTGGAAAAACAGTCTGAATTCCATTGTTGCTCATTTAATTTTTTTTTTAATGTAGAAAGTCACAAATACATATACATACATATAAGCATACAACACTTACAGCTATTCTATATTTTAATAACTATCATGAGATAGTGTGCTCATGTGTCTTGATATTTCTTGCTAACTTTAATCCCCAGCCAAGCATTCTAGACTTTTCATTGCTTATATTCCTTGCATTCACAATCCAGGGCTTTCTTCAGAGATATCGTTAGACTACTCAGAATCAGTGATACTTAACTTCCTTCCAGCCTTTAAGTTTTATTAGGTGAGAGCAAAGCCACATTTGCCATTAACACGAAGCCTCTAGTCTAATACAGTAAATCTTTCTTATTTTTAGGACTGCCTCTTAAGTTAAGGGGCTTTCTATAAAGTTGCTGGAAACTGACAGTCCTCCTAGTTGGTGGATGCTCTGGAGATAATTTTTAAAGTATGTTTGATGGGGCTTGTTTACCATGAAGGGACAGATTTGGGGGGGGTTGTTTGTTTGTTTGTTTGTTTTGTTTTGTTTTATAAAGTTTTTCTTAGTGTTTTTGTTTTGTTTTTAAATGGAATTCTCTAGGACAACCCTCTGTAGCTACACAGAGCCCTTCACTTTCTCAGTGTTGCATCTCCAATCTTGGCTCTGAGGTCTTTTGGTTCTCCTCTCTCTTCTCTGTCTCAGCACTCAGGAGGTCTAAAGGATAGCCCTCCTTTTCCACTCCAGCCTGGAAATGTTCTTCCGGAAATGAGCTGCAAGATCAACGGGCTCATTTAATCAGTTTCTCCATGTCACAGGAATGCAAAAGGCATGTTTGATAGCAATTACTTAAGTCCTGCTTCGTGTATCTTTCTTGATTTTCGTTGTTTCAGGCATGAGACTAAAATTTCAATTTTTAGCTTTGGTCACCATTTAAACTAGAAGTCACTGAACTCTACAGCTTTATAATGTTAGTAGTCAAGTGCAAAGGAAATTTGCACAGAAAAAAAAAGAAACCTTAATATTTGAAAGTTTTAAATGCCCAGAGACATAAACATGGTTTAAAGAATAATTATGCAAATCGATGGCAAAGTTTAAGATAAAGGTGTCAAATTTTCAACCTCATGTAGTAGAGAGGGACATAGTTTGAACAAAAAAAAAATCTTAATTCATAAGAACATCGCAGTAAGTCTTATCAAAAGGACAGAGTAAAGTTTACTGGTATGGCTCATTAAGTCAGAAATAGACTGGGCAAGGGTCATGGAGATTAGAGGTGAGGAAAGTCATAATCAAAGCAATTAGCAGTGGATTACATCTCTTGAGTTCCTTATAAAAGGGAATCTCGGTTACGGTGCTAAGTGCAGAATGGGATTTATTTGCCCAGCTGGAAGATTACCAAAAGGCTGCTGCTACCTGTTTTACTACATGAATTCACAACATTGTCCTTTGTCTAAACACATGGGTTGTAAACACTAAGAAATAAATATAAGTCCATGCATGTTACACCAATCACACCTGTGGACTGATTTTTAGCTACTTGGGAATTCCGTTTTATAGAAAGTCTAACTAGATAGGTCAATGTATAGCTTGACTTTCACAAAACTTGGTATTTATTATTGGACTCTAGGGAATACCTAGACATAAGGCAACACAATTAATGCAGATTTAAATCTCAGCTACCAATCCCCCATCTGAATTGTATTTTAATGGTTACTAGTCTGATTCTTTGCCCTCCCCCCAATTATTGTTTAAGTATATGCTTTATTCAGGGTTGGAACAGTTGTGGGCATGCAGGAAACCAGAATTTGGCAGCATTCATACACTACACCAAGTCTGAAACCTCTTAGATTCTGTCATTTGCAAAGTTTGTAAGGAAAATGACCCTCCTGTGCATCAGTTTTTGTAACTGTGAAATGTGGACAGAAGCATGTTTCTTTTCTTGTGTTTCCTAATAGAAAAATGCTTTAAATGGGCTTAAATCTTCAGAATGCAGTACTCTTTTTCAATGTATAAATGTGAACACAAAACAAAATGTGAATGATTCAAATTCCCCAAATGCCATTCTGTTACCTTGCATGAGCGCACCAGACATTTCCCATGGTACATTAATTAAACGAATAAGGAAATGGAACCCCACCAAGGAATGAAATCAGAAGAAACGGAAACATTGTAGTGATATACTTTAAGACCAATGATTACGGAATAAGAATGGTGACAAAAAGTTTTCTGAAAACCATCATTTGCAAAGCATGATAGCTTTGAAACCATGAAGCTCAGCCAGAAAATAAGCCATCAATGACTCCATACAAGAAATCAAGGCTCCACGTAGGCCTTAGTTCTAATTTAGCACTCTATCCTGGCTATCAGTAAGATGCCACAGATTAATCTTGCTTCAGCATAAAGCTATGCCTTGCAGTAATATTCTGTGTGTATACTTGGTATTTGTTTTGTAGCTGAGGGTGGTTAGAAGGTACCAGATTTTTATTTTGCTTATTGGTTAAAAATATAACTGTAGAATGATGAAACCTTAGTTAAAACATCTTCTCAGTTTATTAGATAATATTGAAAGATTATCATTTATATATTTATGGGTACAGCCAGGTTAAAAGTTTATGTTTTTAAAAATAGTCCTTATCTTGGGGCATACGTTTTGAAATACAGTTAAAAGATAGGATATGAAATATTTGTGGAAAGTAAACAAAAGATGGAGAGAAAGAAAGGGTTTGAATAAAACAGGACTTGTCATGAATTGACAGTTACTGAAACCAGATGGTAAGTTGTTCTTTTTCCCTACTTTTTCATCTTGGAAATGAAATAAATCTATACCCTTCACATAATACATTGGATTCAGATATGTTGCCTCAGCATCGAGTCTGCACATATCCAGAGCAAGGATAACAGACACCTGCCATATAGATCTATTTTGAGGACCAAGTGAGTTAATTGATACAGTGTGCTTAACACATGGCCTGACTCACAGATGTGCACTGTGAATACTAAATCTGAAGAAAATATATCCATTCCTTGCCCTCTTTTAAACTTAAACTTTTCACTGTGCCATAACTCTAGATTCACATGTAATGCTAAGATACAAGCAGAGAAATTCCCTACTTCATTTGTGCATTTTCTTTCAATGGAAATACCTCATACCACTATAATACAGCATCTTGTCCAGGATATTAATACTGATACAATCAGGGCACAGAATATTTCCATTATCAAAAAAAATTTTTAATGTCACCGCCTTATTGCTACAGTTATTTCTACCCTCTCCTCAATCTCTAGTGGAAACAATCTCCAGGAATGCAAGTTTGTGAACTTTTAGGGGTGGCTTTTTTCTTATTGTCATTGTCTGGAAACTAATCTAGATGGTTGTTTGTATCAAGGTCATCCATGATTATTGCTGAGCTCTATTCTATGACCCAGACAGTCCAGCTTGCTTATTCATGCCCATTGTCCAAAGGCATATCTGGATTATTACCAGTGTTTGGCTACTGTGAGGAGTCTATAAACATTGGTGAAGAGGTTTTTGTATGTGTGTAAGTTTTAGTTTCTCCAGAGTAAATTTCCAGGAATGCAATTGTTTGGTTATATTATAGTTTTATCTTAAATGTTATAGATTCTATCATGAGGCTTTAAAGTTAACACTGGCATTTTAAATGTCTGGAGAATTGAATGAGTGATCAAGTTTTCCTACATTGTTTCTAGCAATAATTAAATAGTTCTGTTTTTAAGAAACACTGTAGGCCAGTGTGCTTGACAATGAGAAACTTATTTTACAGGAGCCATTTTCACGTGGTTATTTTGAAATCTCTAGAAAAAGTATCTTATCATGTGTTTTGCTAATGCTTGCTTTATAATGAGCATTTAACAGTATTGCTGTCAGGGGCTGGCCAAGTGGCTCAGCCCTCAAGAGCACTTGCTATTCTTGCACACTGTACAAAGTGATTCCCAGCACCCATACGGGCTGGCACACAGCTGCTGTAACTGCAGAGCCTTCTCTTTTCTCATGGTCTTTGGCATTGTCCATCATAATTACCATTTCTCCAAAGCTATGTATTTACTTCAGAATCTCATTTTAATGCCTGACATTTCTCCCAAGCAGCGCCAGTTTTTCTAACTGGGCTTCACCTAATCTAAAGACCCTTAGCCATTCATTGGACTGAGCGCAAGGTCCAAAATGAAGGAGCCAGAGAAAGTACCCAGGGATCTGAAGGGGTCTGAAGCCCCATAGAAGGAACATTGATATGAACTAACTAGTACCCCCAGAGCTCCTTGGAACTATACCACCAATCAAAGAAAACACATGGTAGAACTTGTGGCTCTAGCTATATATTTAGCAGAGGATGGCCTAGTTGGTTATCAATGGGAGGAGAGGCCCTTTGTCCTGTGAAGGCTCTATGCCCCAGTATAGGGGAATGCCAGGAGCAGGAATGGGAGTGGGTTGGTTGGGGAGCAGAGGGAGGGGGAGGGGGAGGGGATTTTTGGAGAGGAAACTAGGAAAGGGTATAACATTTGAAATGTAAATAAAGAAAATATCTTAAAAGAAAAGAAAAGAAATCTGCTTGGTTTTTAATACTCAAAGGGGAAAAAAAAAAGACTCTTAACTTCCTATACAAAGGGGAGGTAGTCATATCACTTATTCCCTGTTATTACTTGCCAAGTTGTGTAACATTACTGGAGATTTCTCTCTCCATAAGTATCATGATAAGACTACATATGTTCTGGATATTTGCTGATTGGTCAGTGGTTTGGGGTAGAACTTGCTCTTCCAATGAATGTGCCTGACCTTAAAGCTTTTTCTTTTCTTGCTTTTTGATACCATCACAGGCTAACTAAGAGAAAAGAGATTCCAACAGCTGCTTTTATGAGCCAATTTACAAGGTATTTAAAATATTAATTTGGTGCTAGGATAATTTCTGAAACATACCAAGATGGAGAGATTTCTATTTAACAGTTCTTGCCATGGATCACATTGTATGTTTCTAGAAGGGTTTTCGCAGTCACTTAGATTACTTTGTAAAATAGGCTAGGTCCTTGGTTGAACTGTGTGGGAGGGAAAGCGGTCTTCACTGTCGGTCCTTCTCTGTGGCTTCTTCCATGTGCAGGATTTAGCCACTGCTTAAATCAGAAGGTGTGACCAGTCAAGGAATGAATATGGAAGGGAAGAGAAAGCTTTAGCTGTTGTTCAGTCTGTATCTTGGTCTACCTAGTACTTGCTGTGTACATTTTAGGTGATAAGGCATTCTCCAATCAGGAAATACATCCACATCCATGTCCTTGCTAAACCACCTTCTCCGTAGTCATTTACCTTCAGTATATTCAAAGTTCTAGCCAGATGAGAAATCAAGATTCATGAATCTTTCTCATCACACACAGAAGAAAGATTAAAGACCATTCCTTATCATAGTTGGAAATGTAAAAGGACCAAAGATCTAAAATATCACCTGAATTGAAGTAAAATTAAATTGAAAGCAAGTAGATCATTGCCACATTGTATATGATATATAGTCAATGTTCTTTAGATGATAATACAAGTTCTTGGAGTAATTTTTCTTTCAAAAATAGTAAAATTTATTGAATAAAATGGCATAATTCAAAAGATATAGATATTTCTATGGGAACAGTTTGTCAGGTAGTTCAATGCTACTGATTACTAATTACAACAATAGTGATGCTACAATTTCGAAACTGTGCATTAGATATTACCAAAAATACATCTACAAATATGTCAACATATCATCTATAAAGGGTTAAAGAGGAAAAGGGTTTCACAAAAGCCTGGGAAGTCAAAGCTTTGGAACAAATACAGAAATAAGAGTGTCTGCATTGTCAAGAGAATGAACTAAATGGAGCTGGACCAAGAGATAGAGAAGCTGTCGAGATGACGCCGACCACTCTGTGTCACAGGTTCTTGTAATCTTAGTTATGGGTGATAAAGTTGTAATGGTCACATTTTCAGGGTAAGAGATGGTGATGGGAATGTTCTAACTTCTCTTCAATGTTAATCCATCTCTGAGAGGATAAAACCATAATGGACCCAAAGCAGCAGTGACAGGACACTAGGAAGACGCTGCTGGCCTCAACTTTCTTCTGCAATGTAAACTTACATCTTTCATAACAAATCAGGGTCTAAACTGAAACTGTCTTTCAGTTGAGTAATAGCCTTCCCACAGAAGTGACAGAGACAAAATGACTTCAGTGCTTACTGGAGGCCACACCAAGAGTGATTGGGATCAGCAGTACGTTGTTCTAAACATGGAGAAACATATTTCAATTCAGTGGCAGTCAGAATTAGGAGTGAAAGAGCTCGCATTTCCATTATTGTTAGAGCGATAGAAAACTGCATAGGTAGATAGATAGGTGGATAGATAGATGGATGGATGAATGGATAGATAGATAGATAGATAGATAGATAGATAGATAGATAGATACCCTCTATGTATAGTATCTCTGAATCATGTTTGAGTATTTAGTAAGAATGCAAAGAACTGGTGAGATTTTTTTGTTTGTTTTGTTTTGTTTTACTTTTAGACTGAAGTATTTTATAAGAAATATATTAAACCTGATTTTCTGTTCCTAGAAGCCTGAACTAAATTGCACTATATAATCATAACATTACATTAGGTTTCAACTTCTTACCTTAATACTAGAGTCACAATCTCACAATAGTTAGAAAGACACCCTCAAATGAAATTGAGAATTGATATAATTGCTCAAAAAATTTAGACTAAATATTTCTCCTTTTGCTTGATTGGGATGAGTCTTCATTAATGTCATGGGTGAGATACATCATCTCCCAAACATGTGGTCATCATCTTTACTTACAACTAAGAACATCTTGCAAAGTCTTCTGTGGTTCTTGTTGTCACTTTCTGAGCTTGATTTTTAAAGTATGTGGAAAGAATACCCCACAGATTTCCTCCTATGATGCTGAGGCAGACTGTGACATGGCATTGAGAGCTAACACTTTTGCTACACACCATTGTTCAGGGGCATTTAACCTCAAATCGATGAGAATACAATTATGGCTATGTCATAATAGCTGGCCAAAGAGAAGCCAGAGATAGTGGCAACTCTGTTTCATCAAGATGAGTTTCCACAATTTAAGACAGAATAAGGACCTGCCGAATAAATTTGTTTATTCCTTTTATTAAATGAAAATCTTCTCAGTCAACATTCACCAGGGATGTGGGTTGTGTTGACCCCATTGCTTGTAAAATCCTTCATATTCAATAATATTTCCCATTTCATTAATGACTACGTTTGGGTACCTACACTTATACCATTCCTCGAGATCTTGCCTGTTAGTTTACTAGAATACCACAAAATATTAACTTACGTGTGTGCAGTAAGGAGACGAATAAAACACCATGTGTTGAATGACTAAGCCATTAAAACATTTCCTATCATTTCTTCCAGAATATTCTATGTTGCACTAGAACATTAGATTTGACTTTGGCTACTTAGTATGAAACTATTTTGTTCTTATTGTGCTCCTTTGTAAATAGACTCACCTTTTTTTGCAAAAATACACTAGAAGCTTGGATTAATAAACGGTAAGAACAGAGAGTAGTCCTTGCCCTGCCACCTCAAGATCCTTTGTATTGCTAACAGGTGTTAACCAGAAGAAATCTAAAAACTGTCTTACATCCATCTCCACTGTCTAGAGCATGAAATTTTGTCCTTAGACACACATGACCAAGGAATAAATGAATACAAAATCAAATTTCCCAGGACAACTTTTTGAAGAAGCCAGATTTAGGTAAGGGCAATTGGTAAGAATATCATCCCACAAGATAAAAACTACAAATACAAAACTGGAGGATTTCAATTTTAACATGCAGTCTAGTCTGTGAATCAACAACAGATTACCAAACTGTACTTGGACAGATGGAAGGGCGGTATCTATTTATAACCAAAATACAGTAAAACATTAGTATAAGTAGGCAAAACCATGGTGACCTTTACAACTTCTCTTCAATATCTTCTGCTCCAGATATTTATATGTCAACTCCTCTGAGTAATTCATAGGAAAAGACAAGAACAAAACAAAAATGTACGAGAAACACATGAAATCAAAGGTGTGTGGTAGTTTAGTCCCTTTTATTATTACTATCAGGTTGCTACAGAGTGGAAACTTTATAAAGACAGGTGATTTTGGGGGGGGGGTCACAATTATGTTAGCAAGCAAGTTCTGAAATAGAGCAGTTGGGACTGGCAAGGACCCTCATGTATTATAGATAGCATGGTACATGGGAAAAATAGCTCAATAGCATATGAAATTCACTTCTCCAAGAAACATCCCTTTCTTGAGGGGATTTCTTTAATTCATTCCTAAAGGGCACTTCTTAGCAGTTTCCCTACCAGCAATACTTTGGGATCCAAGTTTTTAGTTTACAGTTTGGGCCTGTACATTCAAACCATAAGAAAGGTAAGTGTGCTCCCAGAGAAATGTGGTTAAACATCTCACTGCTGGATCAAATATTCTATGAACTCTCATTAAAGTTTTGTTCTAGGAATACAGTTCAACAACTGTTTGAAATGTATCTGAACATTAGTTTTCTGCTTGTGTGAAGCCAAACTTTCAGTGTCTGTAGAAGAAGAACATTAACTATGGGGATCATGACCACAGGTTCTAGGCATGCTTGCCATGATGCAATTAACCTGTGCTCAACATACAGATCTTGAAGCCCAGAACATGGGAAGAATGTGGGAGAAGGGGGAAGGACAGGAAATAATTTCATTTTAACTTGTTGGTTCTTTGACAATGACCAGCACTCCCTGCCTACTCGTCTTTGTCAGGAGGCCATGCTGGCTTCTCCTCCTCCAACCGCAGTTGGTTTATGAATGCTGGTCTTTTGATGACTTAATTGAGCACAGATAATAAAAAGTCAATCAAGTTCAAACATGAGCAACCGAACACCCATTTTAAAAATATATCTCTCTGCAGCAAAAGAGTTCCTTAGTTGAGAAGAGGAGTTAATATATCGGCTTAGTTTAGAGTCTTCCAAATCCCTGATATTAAAAACTCTCTACTTTCATCACCTTCCTGACGAAGGGACAAGGAGTGAGATGTGAAGATATATCTTTATAAAGACTTGAGCTGCTAGGTGAAAACTAACCTGGGGTGTGTGAAACGTTGTAGGAAACTAAAAAACAGTGCAAGCTGCCTTGTTTCTGCAACATTTGGGAAGAGGAGGCTAAATACAACGTTTAGTTATATCCTACTTTCAATAAAAATAGAACCCAACCTAAAAATTCCTAAGTGCGTACAGCTGTTGGGTGTTATTTTGGGGCTTCCTTTTCTCCAGCATCAAGCAGTCGGTCACGTGGCACTTTGTGCATTGATTCTGAGATGAACTCAATTTCCACGCATCATTCAACTGTTCACAAAGGTTACAGGAAAGGTGGAGAAACAGATCAAAAGAGCCTGATGTGGGCTGATGGTTTGGCATGAAGTGCCACACAGCTATCCACTCAAGACTCCATCAGTGCAGTCCTGTTCGATGCCCTTGTTAAGCCAGAGAAAAGGGGAAACCCCGGGTTAGGAAATTTGGGGGCTTTTAAATTTCTTATTGCTCTCTTTGTACATCTTCATGAAAAGAAATGAGGTCTCATTAAAATGTGAACATTTTAATTTCAAATGCACAAATTAGCCCTTTATAAGAAATGACCCTTATTCTCAAGCGTTTGGAAATGTCACCTCTTAAATGCTAAGAACAGCACTCTGACCTTGCTCACCTGTGGAACACACTCTGAATCCGGAGTTCAAAGCAGGACATGTGCAGCTCTTTGGACTTCAGTGGCCTACAGAGAGTCAGGTGACAGACCTGCCACAAGCTATACCACAAGCCAAAGCCTCCCTCAGCAACTGTCATTTGCTATTGGCTTATTAAAACAGTCTACAGAGGACTGGATAAGAGAAGGAAAGTGAGCCCAGTCAGCCTTCTGACGTTACTGTCTTTCTGTTGACTCGACCCAATCAAATCTCTCTCTCTCTCTCTCTCTCTCTCTCTCTCTCTCTCTCTCTGTGTGTGTGTGTGTGTGTGTGTGTGTGTGTGTGTGTGTGTGTGTGTCCAACCTTTCTGAAAACAAATCTGTAACTGGCAGTCATAGCAGAAGAGCTAAGCTTACTCTCTGTGTTATTCAGAAGTTAAGCTTCAACTGGATATTACTCAGAGAATGGAATCTGGGGAAAGGGACTAAACCCTCCTCCCATGTGGTTAACCCCAAAGTCTGTGTTATTAGCATCCTATTGGGACTGTAAAGAACTACCCCAATCCCACAGTGTACAACTGACATTTATACACCAATCTAATGAGCTAAGATGCGGGTCTCAGCAGAGCCCTGAATCTACGCTGACACTCAAGAATAATATCAAGTGTCTCCATTGTAAGCAAGTCTGCAGCACCCATTTTGCTATGTAAGTAACGTGGTGAAAGACTTTGAAGCTGATGTGTGAATATGAGTTGGGATCACAACTTAGTCCAAGTTGTCTGCTCAGCATCTGAATCCTTTTTTTTCCCCTTTTAAACATGTATTTCATTATATCTTGTATGTATGTTTTATATATAGTGTCTGGAAGCAGTAACTTAAGGTTGATAGCCTCATGTGTTTCCATTCTAACTCCCAAATAACTTGCACAAAGACCTAGTAAGTTTATTAACAAGCTTTCAGTACTATGGCTTGGCAGCTATTCATCTATTCTAACCCTCTAAGCTCTCTACTTCCCAGTCACAGGCCCCGTGTGTGACTTGCAGTCTGAGTTCCGCTTGCTCTGTTCTCTGTGCATGTCCTCATGGTGAATCCCTCGGCAACCTTCTTATCAAGACTCTTCCTGGACCCTCTGCCCCATGGCCACCTCTTCTCTTCCTCTCCCCATTTGGAACCCTCTCATGGAGATCATAAGCCCTGACTTCTCTACTAGCCGTAGGCTGATCAGCTATTAATGTTGCTGTTGTTTTATTATATTTTCATTCCTTTTACATCCCTACCACAGCCCCTTTCCTCCTGGTCTTACTTTTACAAGTCTCTTCCCTCATCGTCCTTTATCATTTTGCTCAGAGAATGTGAGACCTCCTTGGGTATAACCACACCCTGTGACATCAAGTCACAACAGGACTAAGCATATCCTCTCCTACTGAGGCTCAACCAGGCAATCCAGGTAGGGGAAGGGGATCAACTGCAAGGAACAGAGACCAAGACAGCTTCAACTCTACTTCTTAGGGGACCTACATGAAGACCAAACTGCAGAGTAGTTACAAATGTGTAGATTCTGGGTCCAGATCCTGCATGCTCCCTGGTTGGTGTTCCAGTCTCTGTGAGCCCACATGTCGCAGATTAGTTGACTCTGTGCTGTCCTTGATGCCTCTGGCTTGCCCACTTCTATCCCTCACTCTTCTACAAAATGTTTGGCCGTGGATCTTGGCATCTGTCTCCATCTGCTGCTGGATGAAGCCTCTGTGGAGAGAGTTATGCTGGATTCCTTTCTGCAAGCAGAGAATCATTAGTAGTGTCAGGAGTTGGCTTGAGACTATCCTGGGTGAGGTAACCCAGAGCCACAAAGACACATAAGGTATATCTTCACTTATAGTGGACTTTAGCCATAAAGTGCAGGATAGTAATGCTACAATCCTTACACCAAAAGT
This sequence comes from Mus pahari, assembly GCF_900095145.1. Classification (NCBI taxonomy): domain Eukaryota; kingdom Metazoa; phylum Chordata; class Mammalia; order Rodentia; family Muridae; genus Mus; species Mus pahari. The sequence goes on from NC_034593.1 coordinate 135,418,386, forward strand.
TGGTGTCTGGGGCAAGGTGCTATGTCAGTTCCTGTCTGTAACCCTCCACTCCCAGCCCCTGCCTACAAGGATTGCCATCCTGAGGTTAACCAGGCTTAACCTTTGTACTCTCTTCATCTCCCAGCAATGCAAACAGTACAGGCTACAGCTACAGAGGTTTATGTTGGTAGCTAGCTAGCTGGCTGGCTGGCTGGCTGGCTGGCCTAGGGCTGGCCTCAATCAGCAACAACATATCTCTGCTGCAGCTTCAGGCCACTGCATGCAAACCTGCTTGCTGCTGAGCATGACTGCTATGCCTGTAGGCCTCAGGCATCACCATGCTCAGCAACGATGTTTTTCTGCTCCAGGGATCTGCACGTCTCCATCATTGAAGCCAGCAGTCTCACAACTCATCAAGAATGAGTTTTGTGCTTGCAACCTGGTGGCTGAGAGGTGACAGTGAAATGTATGGATTTGCCATTCTTGCCATGGGGTTCTGTTCCACCATCTTCCCTTATGATTTCGTGAGTCTACAGTTATTAATTGATTGATTGAGTTTTACATCCTAACTGTGGTTTTCTTTCCCTCCTCTCCTCCCAGTGTCCTCCACAGCTTCCTCCCCCCAAGCCCCCACATCTTCCATCTATTCCTCCTCCATTACACTGCAGAAAAAGGCAGCTCTTCCATAGATATCAACCAGTGGTGGCATATCAAGCTGCAGTAAGGCTAAGCTGCACCTTACTTCCTCTCTTATTAATGCTAGGGGAGGCAAACCAGTGGGAAGAAAGGGTTCCAAAGGCAGTTAACAGCATTAGCGACAACCCCTACTCCCATTGTTAGGAGTCTCTAACAAACAACAAGGTACACAGCTGTGACATATGGGCAGAGGGCCTAGGTCATTCCTGTACAATCTCCCTGGTTGGTGGTTCTCTGTGGGCCCCTGTAGGTCTGGGTGAGTTGATTCTGTTGGTTTTGTGTGGTGTCCTTGATCCCTTTGTCTTCTTCAATCCTTCCTTTCCCTCTTCCACAAGATTCCCCAGGCTCTGCCTAGTGTTTGGTTGTAGGTCTCTGCATCGGTTTTCATCATTTGCTGGGTGAAGCCTCTCTGAACACAACATGGCTACGAACCATTCTGTGACTATAGCAGAATTAAATTTTGAATCGTTCCATTTACTTCCCCTCCCCCCGTTTTGGGTTTGCTTTTATCTGTCTCTGGGCTATTCAGCTTCTCTGTCTAGGCCTTCCAGGCAGTGTAGAGGGTGGTTTCTCTCTTGTGACATGGGTCTCAAGCTGGACCAGTCATTGATTGGCCATGTCACCTTTACCCAGCACATCTTGTAGGCCAGACAAATTGTAGGTCAATGGTTTTGTGATTGGGAGTCTTGACTGTTTACAGGAGATGTCTAGTTTAGGTTTGGTAGTTCCCACTGCTAGGTGAGACCACATTTTAAAATCATCTTCCCATAAGACTTGTTTAGCCCCTTATTTGTTCTTGAGTTACTGTGACCCTGTAGATTTTTTTTTTTCTTTTTGGTGTTGTGTTAGCCCTTAAGAGTCTCCATAGGTCTCTCAGATTCCAAGGAACCCCACAGTTGTGCCTGTCATATTAGTTTTCTCCTCACCGTGCCTATTTTTAACCCTTCAAGTGCAACTTTATAAGAAGCTTCCTAACTTTGTCAAGCTATTCAAGGGCTACTCTCACATATTTCTGCCTTGAGATTGTTTCAGAGTTTTTAAAAATAATTCTTTATTTATTTTATGTATATGAGCACCTTGTGGCTGCCTTCAGACATACCAGAAGAGGGCATCAGATCCTACTACAGATGGTTGTGAGCCACCATGTGGTTGCTAGAAATTGAACTCAGGACCTCTGGAAGTGCAGTCAGTGCTGTTAACTGTTGAGCCACATCTCTAGCCCTAAGATATTGTTTCAGTTTATAGGTAGGTAGGTAGATAGATAGATAGATAGATAGATAGATAGATAGATAGATAGATAGATAGAACTAGAAAGAGAACTAGAGATAAAACTAGATGTGAGCCCCAGAAATGATATAATGGGATATGATATGAAGCCACCCAGATAATTATACCTTATACAAGAAATTAATCAATTTTATAACATCAACAAACTTGAATTCTTAAAAGCTAAAAAAAACTAAATGCTAGTATAGCAAATATTTTTAATGATAAGTTATGCTATGATTAAAGCAAGTTATAATCAAAGAAGACATGCTTAATTTGAGCAAAGACAGCACAGAAATCACCCATAGAAAATGAAAACCAGTTTTGATTTGACTCTTAATTTTTATGAGCTTTGTGTTTTATATTGGGATTGTATCTCCTTCAGGTATATATGGAAACAGGTCATACCTGAATATTGAAAAATACTCTACAAGATGGCGTTTTATTTAGGAAATAGTTGCTTTAAAAATAGCCTTTGGTGGAAAGGAAGCTTGTAAGAGGCCTAAAAGCCTGGATGATTCCAGGAATACAGCACATTAGGCTGCAGCAAGATCAATATTAGTTGAAATGTAGTTTTAAATCATTTTGATATAACTAATTCTTGTGCCTTAAATATTTCACCTGGCAAAATATTCCAATGTTATATCTAAGAACAATAGCATCAGGCTGGAACTCCAGTCTACTTGGCAAAACCTAATTCCCTTATTCTGAAACAAAATGCCTTTGTGATTTCCATTGAAAATTGCTTCTTTACCACCCAACGTCCTCTGGGCTGCCCAGCGACTATTGTGTTACAGAGCAGAAGCTGCAGCTATGTGAGGGGAAACCGAATGACTGACTGTAGAAATAAAACAACATGTGCCCAGACAGCCTGCAGTTACAAAGTTCTGTGTGAAGCCACATCTATTCTTAAGACTTTGTAGGGCTATAATATTCACATATTAGGCACAAGGTGATAACTCCCCCTCGCTGTTTTGTGACAGTTGTCATCCTCTAAATCTTGGCATGTGATTGGCTTTCAGCTTCAAGAAGCTGGCATAGAGGAAACTATTTCAGTATCCACCTTGGTCAGCCTTGACATTTGCAAGGGGTCTATGTGCTTCTACACACGTGCATGTCCAAGTTAGGATCTGTGACCTTGTGCCATTAGTTAGCACTTGTGTCAGGGATACGAAACTATACAATCTACATATGCACATATGTTTTGTGAGAGGATGTCTTGCTATTTTTGCATAAGCTTGCCCTGGCTTATTGGTCCTTTTCTCACTACATCTTGAGTAACTGGAATTACAGGATCCATTGTACTTCAGGCATAGCTCATCGCCTTTTTACAAGCTAGAAGAATGCAGTCAGGTTCTAGATGCCCCAGTTATGCTCTTCATCCTGACTGTGTTCTTAATGCCTGCCTGTCTGTGCTTTCCATCTCTGAACTGGTGGTTTTGAATGCAGTCTGCTCATGGTATAGTCAGTTTAGTGAGAAAGAAATCTTTAAAAGTTGAGTAGAACACAGCTCTACTGTAAATCACTTCCCCACACACGAACAAACAAAAAACATCTTCCAAGGGCAAGTTTCTGACATTCCAGATATTAGCAAAACCCCTGAGAAGTAGGATTGTTTCTTCAAGAGTAACATTTTACTTTTGTAATAGCAATTTGGTTCATATCATTTGAAGTTTACAATTAACCTTTTCCTTTATCCTCTCTCTCCTCAGCTTGCAGAATCCATGCACACAGCAGCCTTCAAATGATAGTATGTGTGGAAACCAGAAGCTACACAAATACACGAAGGGCAAAGCAGGTCCTTGTCTGGGAAAAGCCCTTCTGTAGAGCATGGGCACTATTGACCTGTTAGCTCCCTTGAAAAGCCTGCTCATAGGATCATGTCATTATTCGATCTGTCTGGGAACTCCCTCTGCAGGAAAAGACCTATCCCCAGAGTGTTTGTAGAAAACATTCAGCAAAAAGCCTTGAACATTACAGCTGCCTAAGGCTGCAATTCCAGTTCAAGCAAACAGCAGCCTGGATAAAAAACTTAAAGGGAAATCTGGGGTATACAAGAAGACCATAAGGCTTTGGAAAGTTCTGACAGTCCCAGGGTGGTATAAAGATATGTATGTAGGCACAGATGAACACATTCCCAGGTGAGGACAGACGGCCTCCTTCTCTAGCCACTGGCGGATGGAGACTTTTCCAGTGCACCATGTGTAAGCAAATGTGAGGTTGTACCATCCCTCTGTGCTATGCTAGACTTCAGATAGATTCTTCATTCTAGCGTTAAAGGCAGCTGGGGAAATATGACCAATAAACCCACAGATCTTGACGATTACCACAGAGAGATATGTTGGATAAATGCTACAGGGAACACAAACTTAATCCAAGAGAGTAAGCACATCAACCAGTGACAAAGCCAAACCACAAGGGAGAGGGTAAGATGACTTCTATATCTGTCATGTGATAGAGTTCATATAGGAAACACTCAGGCATCAAGACTGCAGATACCTCTCAATTGTAGAGAGCTTTCCTATCATGCCCTGGGTCTGGCTCTCAGTCCCAGTAAAGGAAAATAAAATATTTAGCTTTCCACCAAAACCCTGAAAAGGACAAGTAAACAAGAAAATATAGTGCATTTACTAAAGGAAGTATATCTAAACTGTCCCAGGTTCTAGGCGCTGAACTTGTTAGGGGAGATGCATTAAATATGATCAAAGGGAACATTGAATGTGAAGGAATTTTAATATCAGCCTTAAATAGCATATCCACGAGTAAGCAAGAGCCATGAAGGACCAAAAGGGATGCTAGAGTGAATGCATAATCTGTTAAGAAACTGTTACGTATTCAGCTTCACAAACCTGTCTTTAAAATTTGGATTAAAATTATACCTTTCAAGCCTCAATCTAATGTAAATGTAAGATGTTCGTGGTTTGTCAGATCTTGGTGAAACTGCTGTTGTCAAAGCTGGGGAATCATAAAGGGAGAAAAGCAAGGAAAACACTACTCACTAAGAGCAACAGTGAAGTTCTCACCAGAAGACAAACAAAAGAGGATGTTACACTCCCGGTGAAGCAAACGAGGAGACGTCAGCCGGCAGGTCTCTCTGTAGCCAACACCCTGGTATCGGAGACGCGGGATCCTCTAGCAGACCCACATGATGAGAAATACTCAGAGGAGTCCTGTAAACTAAATAGAAAAATCATCAAATTGCAAATTTTCACAAAAAAATACAAGACCTAGTAAACTTAACTGCACCGGGAGATCTGGATGGCACTACAGATACATTTGATTTGTTTGTAGTTCCTAAAGTCAACTTCAGCAAGGAAACATTTATAAATATGTGTTGACAGGATTATAATATATTCATCACAGACATGTAAACAAACCTTCCTTGTGCTACTACCAGTTAGTACTAATTGAAAGTATATTGTCCTATGCTTAAGACACCCCAATGTCGTCCTCAGTCAAACATTGACAAAATTAATAAAGTCTAAAGATATAAAAGTATTGCTAAAATAACACACTGGACAATGTTTAGTTAAAACAAAGTAAGGAACAGAGAGGGGAGATGTTAAATATGGAAAGCAAAAGGAAAACTTCAAGTGTAAAGCCCAGCGTGAGAAGTTATGCTAAGTACAAATATATTAAATACACCATTAAAGCAGATTTAAAGAATAAAACACATAGGTATTACTTTTCACATTAAGGAAAGGAGAGGATTAAAAACAAAGTTTAGAAAAAGCCATGCCACACAGATATTAACCACTAAGTAGAATACTGAAACTAGTAACAAAAGAGACAATGCATTTACTAACTTTAGACCGGAGCCTAGCATAATCATCCTCATAGAGGCTTCATCCTGTAGCAGATGGGAGCATCTCCAGAGATCAAGAACCAAACATTAGGTTCAGCTTGGGGAATCCTGCAGAGGCAGGGGATTATAGGAGCAACAGGGTCCAAGGAGATCACAAGAAAACCCACAGAATCAACTACTCTGGGCTCAGAGAGGCTCATAAAGACTGACTCTACAATTGGGGAACCTGCTTGAGTCTGACTTAGGTCCTCTGCATGTATGTTATGGTTAAGTAGGTTGGTATTCTTTTGAGACTCCTAGCAGTCTGAATGGTGGCTGTCTCTAACTATTTTGCCTGCTTTTGGGAACCGTTTCCTCCTCTGGACTGCCTTGTCCATCCTTAATATGAGAAGATGTACCTGGTCTTATTGCATTTTGAATTGGAGTATTTGGTTGATATCCTTGTGTGGCCTGCTCTTTTTCTGAAGGAAAATGGTGGAGGAGAGGATCTATGAGTGAGAGGAAGTGGATGGGAGGGGAAACTGAGGCCAAGATGTAATATATGAGAGAAGAATAAATTAAAAATATTAACATGAGAATTTTTCACGATGAGCAAATAAAGAAAGGTTAAGGTTTATGGTCTAGTAACAGTTATGTGTCAAATTGAAAAAAAGAAAGGGATAGATACTGTCTTACACACACATATATATTTCACAAGATTTCAGAATACACGTATATTATTAAATGCTAAAATACATATAAATTAATCAATATTTAAGTCATGAAAATATAGTTTAAAATCAGACTCAATATTGCTTCAAGAAAGAAATAACTACACAGCAAAGAGGGATAGGCAAATTAATGACAATTAGTAAAGGCCTAGACACTCCAGTTTCAAACATCTTTATAATTAGGCACAAATTCAGCAGATATCACCCAGAACTGACAAGTTTCTACTGACTCTGACCTAAATGAGACATTCCATCACAAGTGCATGTGGGAAAGTGTTTTAGCACAATAATGTGGTCTACCTTAAAAGTCCGTTTACATACCGAAACCAGTTGAGAGAATTCAGGATTCCTTTTTCTAAAAAAAAAAAAAAAAAAAAAAAAAAAAAAAAAAAAAAAAAAAAAAAAAAAAAAAAAAAAAACAGTGAAATTAAATAAGAAATCAATAGTAGGACAGCATAGGGAATTGCAGTGAGATAGCCTCCTAAATAATCAGTAACTCACTAAAATTTAAATCACTAAAATTTAAGAATATATTGACATAAAAATTGACCCAAATAAGTAAACACAAAACTCATGAAGTGTATGGCATTATTCCTAAGTATTTATGGATGAAAGCAGAGCTCTGAAACTAACACAGATACACCTTGCAATTAGGTAAACATCCACCTTAAAATCTGCCTAATAAAGACAGCTCAGGATGAAGAAAATAGCTAATATTAAGCAAGGTTAACCCAAATGAGATAAAAACAAATGAACACGGAAAGTGTCTTTGCTGATGGATAGAAACCAAGTAAAAAGGAAAGAGGCTCAAATAACAAATCAGGTGGGCTGGCAGCTCTAGCTGGGAGTAGATCACGTGCATAACATGCATTTAATTTTAACTGCAGTCTACATAAATAGGCCAACGAACACAAGAATCTAAGGCCAAAAGTCCTTGATTGAAGGATTCTATCAAACAATAAAACAGAATATAGTTAAGAGTTATTCCCCATTGTGTCAGTATTTTATATGCAGACAACACAAATGTATCACAATAAAATCTTGAGTATTTACAAATCATGTTTTTCATGAAAGAGTATGCAAAATTTCTCAACAAAATAGATAATAAATATGAATACTATCTACCAAATCCAGAGATTCATCTCAGGATTTCAGTTCTGAAAGTTACTTTGACTTTCAAATATTAATCATCCTATTATTCCACATGGAATGGGATCAATATTTGCCCTCCAATAATTTGTCCATCTGGAGCTTGTGAACGCAACCTTATTTGGAAAACTTTCTGTACAGTAAATAAGGGATATTGAGTTAAGGGCTTAGTGGAATAAAACTGAGAAGGCTCTGACTATAGGTATAGAATGGAGGAGGAAAATAAGAAGCATGAATATAAACCAAGCAAGTCCATGGAGTCAGGTACTGAAATTATGTAGCCACAGGGCATAGCTCCTGCTAGAAAAACTATGCAAGGAAGCCTTCCTCCTTAGAACATTTGGATGATGGTTAGTTCCCTGGCATTTTGGTTTTTTTCTTTAACTTTCACCTTGAAAACCTGAAAATTTTCTATTGTCTCAACCCAAAAGTTGGTTTCATAGGAACTTGCTACAGCTGCAGCAATGCTAAGGAAATAATAATCAAATCTACATTGGATCATCTCAATAAGTACTGAAAAAGGATTTGAATTAGACAGCTCTTATAAAAAGCAGTCATCTATCTAGGAAGGGAAGACAAATTCTCCAACTAAAAAGAGTTGTGAAACATGCAGGTGGTGACATGCTCTGATGTAATGACCGGGTGCTTTGCCTTAAGGTTTGGGGACTACATGGGGCATCTGATTCTGTTACTTCAAGTTAATATCAGAAAGCAAGTTCCAAATGGGGCAATTACAATCAATACCACCTTGCTTTTCAAAAGATGTATTCTGTAGAAAATGTCAAAGGTAATCAACCGAAGACCTTTAGAACTAAAAGCAAGTTCAGCACAGGCAAGACATGATATCATTACATACGATCGATAGTATATGCTTCCGCTGAACAATTTCAATAAAAAAAAATTTTAAAAACTACCATTTACAGTAGCATTTATAATGAGTTCAGTAAAAAGTAAAAACCATTGCTGAAAGAAACTGAGAAGTCTATCCAGAAAGCTCATTCCGTTTTCCTGGATCTGAGAACTTAGTATTGTCAAGATGCCAATATTCTCTAAATTGAGTTATGGGGGTAATCAACCATTGTATAATTGGATTCAGGACTGCTCCACAGGAGGAATTTCATGTTTGGTACCATAAACATGGTTAAGGACCCATGACTGGAGAGCTCATAGGCCCTCGGAAGAGAATTGGTGATATTTGGCCCTCCAAATATTTATATTGTTTTCCATTTGTTTGTCAAGGAAGCCTCTTCTTGCAGTGAATAATAGTGAATACAGAAGCCCATAACTGGTCAAGTTGCTGAGAGACTAGACAGTGAGTGCTCACAGAAAGGTGGGTCATTGACAACTGCCCCCCTTCAGCCAAGGTTTAAAGCACACGAAGGAGAGATTATGAATAAATGAGGGACTATGAAATGCTGTCTTCTGGACACGACCTGGATGATGCTCACGTCAACTTATAGGGTCTGTGCTTGCTTTCACAGGGGTGGGCAGGGGCTCCGGAAGCCCCATAGCCTAGCTAGTGAGATATTGCCATTGTTAAGAGAAACAAGTCTCTATCCTTTGGGGATATGTTTGCCGGTAGTTTCTTCTTATTACAACTGATGTAGTCAACATTAACCGGACTCATGGCATTAATAAAATAATCTGTGATGGAGAAATAGTTCAGCGGTTATGAGCACTCACTGCTCTTTGGAGGACCAAACTTTCTCTCCTGCACCAGCATCTAGCAGCTAATATTTACCTACAACAACTTTATCCTCGGGGGTTTTGACGCCTTCTTCTGGATTCTGTGGGTGTGGTCATTCATGCACACCTACTCCTATCCTGACATACACACAATTAAAAATAAAATAAAGCTTTATAGAATAAAAGGAGATAAAGTCAACAGTTTTCAGGATGTGAAAGGCAGTTGAAGGGAAGTGATGAGGAGGTGGTTATAATCAAAATATACTGCCTTCATGTATGATAGTTTCAATATTAAATATTTTAAAGGTTTCTATAAAGAGCATAGAAATAATGTGAATTTAGAGAAATTGGGGGAAAATCAGGAACAGGGATGTATAAAAATATTGATATACCAGGAAAAGAAGCTATAATTTTTAAAGCTAAATACCTACTCTGAAAATATCTTAAAGGGTTACACACTTAGAAATATTTAACTCTTCTCTTTTGACCTAGTTCTAAGCTAATGTAGAGTTAGTTTGCACTTTCAAAGCATGACATCACGTCTTGTACTTTTATTGGTCCTTAATCTTTCACTTTTTAGAATGTTTTTATTTTATAAACATCAAATACATTATGCATGAAACGACTCAGCTCTGATGATAGGCATTTCTTTGTGGATTCCAAAATAGCTTCATGTTTTATTTTAAAAACGTTTTTTAAAAAGATGCATGTATTATTTTATGTGTATGTCTGTGAGCCTGAGCGTATGTATGTATACTGTGTGCCCACAGAGGCCAGAAGGTGTCCAGTTTTCTGGAAGTGAAGTTGTAGGAGTTTGTGAGCTGTCATATGGGTTCTGGAACCCAAACTCTTATCTTCTCTGAGATTATTAACTGCTCTTAAACCCCAAAATATATTTCCAGTCCTTAAAATTATTAGATGTATATGAAATCTGTAATAATTTTATGTGGGTAAATAATAACATGGGGTCTTGGACAATATTAAACCAGGCAATTGAGAGAGAAATTTTAGTCCTTTGCTGAGTGAAGATTTACCCAACAAACTGGCTCCGTAAAAATTCGTCACCATGAAGGATGGAAAAATGAGCCTCAGCACAATGCACTGGATGGAGAAAGTGCATATTTATGCACCAGTCATGAGTCATTTGTGTGAAATTGCTCTGTGAATGCCTTTGGAACCAGCTTTAACTCCAAGTTTTCAAAATTTAAAAACAAAACAAAACAAAAGCTGAAACTGTCTATGACTTATAAGAGGGAAACTATCAGCTTTGATTACCTAAATGTAGTGAATATGATTTGGTTTCAAAATGACTTATTACATGGAGAGTCAATGAATGGAGTGAATGAGGCAGAAGCCAAATTTAATAAGGAGGAAATTAAGTTCAAGGAATTTGATAAGTACTAGGAAATAGTTGTGCTGTATTGTCTCCACAGAAGGATTAAATTTAAGAGAAAAAAGACAACCACAATGATGCCCAAACCAGGAAGCTAACAAGACAAGCAGCTTGTGCCATGTGCAATTAGTGGCCTGTCGGATTTCATACAATACATGCCTTTAATCCCAAAGCCTTTCCAAGCCTCTAGTCCAAAAAGACTTTGGGTGAATAGAGATTCTTGGGCTACAATAACTCTGAAATACAGAAAGGCAGACTAATCACTCTTAACTCTGTGCTCTGATGTAAAAGGCTGGATACAACCGTCAGGCAAAGATGATTCACCATGTCTTCAGGAAATAGCTCATTAATTGTGCAACAGGAATGTTGTAGTGGGAAAGTGATGCTAAGAAAGCCAGTTTCAGTCATCTAATAGAATTATGTTTTATCACTTAGAGTGTAAATGCAAGGCCATGCAATAACTCTGTGGTGGAATTATGAAGCTTAGTTTATAAGTACTTAGAAGAGTTGTTTTTTTTTTTTTTTTAAATTCCCAATCCAAATGTGATGTTATTCACCCAGTTAGCAAACACTGTCACAACACAGTTTGTTAGGTACAGGTGTGATTATTTTAAAAGCATTAGTTTGCTTTTTTCTCAACAAAAGTTGGTTAGATGAGTACTGTAACATTGCATTTGAAGGAGATAACTGTCCAAAAGTTTCAATAATTTGCTAACAGCAGTCTAAGCTGAATTTGTGACTTAACTGCTAAAATACTGCATATATAAAGTATAAACAGCAAGCATTGCTTGCCATTGAATTCTGGGTAGCAAGTATAAGGGAGGATTTGGGGGGAAATGAAATGAGATGTCAGAGAAAGAGCAAAAGAGAAGACAGGCATGCTGGAGGAAGGCGGCATGATCTTGTTTTCTTTTGGCATGTTTGCAAGAGATTTAAATGAAGCCAGGAAACACACATTCACCTGTGGACCCTATAATGTTTGAATATGAAGCTTAAATGTTTGCAGTAATTTCAAAAGAGAAAAAGGCTGATCTCAACTTGAGTCATGGAAAATCATATCACCCACTCATAATAGAAATTTAGCAATGTCAAAGTACTCTCCAACAAATTCTTTCCCTGTCCCTAAATTAATGTTAGACACAGCTTTTAAATAACTCATTAGTACTACTCTAATTCAGAAATACTTGAAAAGTCTAATATATGAGGAAGGCACTAAATGTTTCAGAAACCACACAGCCAAATAAACTTATTCATTATATCCAGATTCTTTCATAATAGTAACATAAACTACAAAAAGTCACATCAATGCTCATCAAAAACCAATGCACAATTCTGTGGCACTGCCATGTTCCTGAGGGAATGAAGCTGCTGCTTCCACAAAACTTACAGGAAGGTAAGCTTGAAATCACACTTGCACAAACTAAGGATCTCCTCAAAAGCAAACAGGATGTAGTTGGACACATGTCATAAAAATGAAGGCTGAGAGAAATGCTTAAGCCTAGAAATGGAAGCACCGTTTAGTAAAAGAACTGATCTGAGCTTTGGAGGAAGCAGTGTGTTGGGATAGCAAAGATGGAAGAGAAGACATGTCTAGATAGATAGAAAAGGTATCTACAGCCATTAACAGTGGAGACTCTAAAATCTCACATCCAGACTCTTGCACTGTGCAAATGAGGTTGAGGAAGACTTTTACCATCTATTACTCATCTTGCAAAGCATAATAACTACAAACATTTGAAAAATATATAGGCAAGATTAAACAGGATTTTTTGTAAACACTACTCAATTATTGCTAACTTACAGAGAATTGGATTATAAAAGGTATATTTCAAAGCAAGCTGTTACTGTGCTTACCCCTGGCAGTTCATTCTCATCCCTTCTTCTCTTGGACTCCACCAAGCCTTTGCCCGATTCACACTTTAGTCTTACCTTTGACCTCTCCTTTCTCTCAAAGTCTTTCATGCCACTTTTGTGGTCTTTTGTCTAGTTTCCCAGTCTGTATTTCTGCATCACAACCTCTTCTTTACACACATGCAAACAGTACAAGCTAGTATCTTTGTAGCATTTTATTTTTATCATTTTGTGATGTCAGAGTTCATACCAAAGGCCTTGAGAAAGCTCAATAACTGGTTTCTATCCAATAAACTTAACATTGACAATAAACTGTAGTGACTGGAAAGAAGGTGAAGAAATTAACATAAAGAAAAAATTAGAATAAATTGTTGCCGTTGATATGTATCAATAATTTCAGAGGTAAGTGGAGACTCTATGTAGTTAAAAGGAATACAATAATTACAGTAAAGACCTGATATAAGGGAAAATTGAATGACCAGTTGACACCCATTTATGAGTATTCATTCTTCAACTCCAATTTCTTCTTCTTTGTGTGAGCTGAAAATTTCTGTTCTGAGGTTTGAGACAGGAAGAAGAGTGTGTGGAGGAGAGAGGATGGACAATTAGTTTAAACAACTAGTAAATGTTGTACAATGCCAAGTGGACTAGCCAAACAACTGTCAAAAGCACAGGAAGCTTTTTTATTAACCAGATGCTACCAGGTCCCAAACAAACACAGAGAAGAACCCCCCACTTAGGGCACTGTGTGGTTTTGACAAGTCTGATTTATGAAACAGCTGATTTGTTATTTATTGTTCAGAGACCCATTCTCTTCACCCAGTTTAGACACAGCTCGATAGAAAGCAAGCATGGCTCTAGTTTGGTTACAAGCAGAAAGTGCCTATTGACTGACTCTGTCAACTGGCTTTGATACTACGGCATCCAGATGTTCAACAAGAACACACTTCAGAAACACTACGGATGGAAACAATAAAAAATTTTAAAACAGAGCAAAGCATTCAAAACATTTCCATGAAGAAAAGAACTCATCAGTACCACGCAATAGAATCTGAAATAGTCTTAGTAAAAAATAAGAGACATTCATTGAATTGTTTTTTTATTCATTCATTTATTGAATATGCCTTCTTCAGAGCCATGTTAAATGCATTTGGGATTACATACCACTGACAGTTTAGACATGCTACAAGTGAGTGCCACCTGCATTAACAGAGCTATACGAACACACCAATTCAGTAAAATCTACCAACATCTTGAAGAAACTCTAGTATGTTTCCATCTGCCTCAATGTCAAAGCTGCAATTACTCCCCAGTCTTATTATCATAACCCAATTGTCATTTGTCCTTAGCCAGGAAGTCCCTTTACTTTGTTTGCTTCCCTAGTCAGTGCTGTGGAAATAGAAACATGTTTTCAGATCACACAAGGGACCTACACTCCAGTAGCATAGATGTGCTTTCAGTTTAGAGCATTTAAAGGTGATGCTGACACTTCTGTAACAAACTGTGCCATGTGATGATTTTATGTCTTTTCCTTTAGCTCTTCAGTTAGTGAAAACATCACATCCTCCACTGCCATTTGGGCAATTTATGAATTTTCCTCTTTTCTTTAGTATTTTGAAAACGAGAAAAATAATGACCATCTTCTCTGAAGTGAGGAGGAAATTGTTTCCTTTCAACAAAATTTCTGGAAATGACTTTGTCCAATGTGGAATAATAAATGTATTTACTGGTAACTTAACTTGTCCTCCATTGGGATTTCAAGTAGATTTTTCTTTTTCAACTTACTGTTGTCTGAGAAATGGATGGCTTTATCACCCTTGGCATTTAGTGTAACAAAACACATCATGGATTCTGCAGTCATTATTCTGGGAACACTGAGGGTATAAATATGATCATAACACTTGCTCAGTGAGGCTCCTAATGAGCTGCCTGCCATTATCTGTAGTTGTATCCCAGAGGGACATCTTCTGAACCAAACTCCCTAGAAACAAGAATCCCTCCTTCAGCTTGCTCCCCTGGGCCCTCTGCTTGCTCCCCTGGGTCCTCAGCTTGCTCCCCTGTGTTATAAAGTACAATGGAGTTAGTATATGAGTTGTGGGACTAAACATTTAGAGTGATTTTCAGAACCTCCTGTTATAGAACAGATTGACCCTTTTGAGGCTTTTCCATGTCAATTTGGGACTGTGACTCCTATCCCTAAGTCTCATTGAATTGATATTGGCTTCAGAACAGGCAGTCTGCTATAGTTACTTTTATGAAATGGCTGGTCCATGCTTGCTAACTACCAAGAGAAAAACAATCTCAGTTTTTTTTTTACTGGTTGACCATTTAAAGGGTTTGATAATAATAGAAAAAAAGGAAAGAAGGATTTTAAAGAAAAGTAGTGGGAACGGTTTTCATTCTTGTTGCAGGGCAGCATCTAGAGAAGGGGCTCCCATTTGATTGACTGAAAATATTAGCCAATTTTCATAATGTCACCCTTGCAAGTCAAATAGAAATTTTTGGTTTCTTTGGAGACTTATTTGTCATGTGATGCTTTTCTGGAAACTGTCATATGAGAGGATGTTTTTGCTGAAGCAGACACATGACAGAATGTTTTGTTGAAATCAGACAGTTGATGTTTTTCTAGAAGCTTCTTGGAAAAAGAGCATGTAATGTTTTGCCAGAGCAGATATGTGAGAGAACATGTGATGTTTGGAAAGGGTATAAATATAACCCAAGAGACAGTGGACAACGCTGTGTGGTATTGGTTTGCCTTGCCACATTTGCTGGTCATCATTTGTTAGGACTTCATAGAGAGACATACCAAAGATCTGGTAGTTTTCCTGCAACTTCTTGCCACTTCCAAATTCTTCTGGATGAACTGCCATTGCTGATCATGAATGGTGTTTCCCACAGGGTGTAGCTATTGCTGCTGCTTCGTGTGAAGCAAAATACTGATATCCTGACAATGCAGATTTGATTTGTCCCAAAGAACTATAACTAAAGAGATCCACACTCTCTTTTCCTATTTATCTTCTCTTCTCCCCTAACTTTGGACAGAAGGGAGGTCAAAGCATTTGAGAACCATTACTAAAAGTAGGATTTTTTTTTTTAAAAAATCTAACCCTACATTGCCTCTCTAGATAATAAAACAACATGTACTCATTTGTTTTTCAAAGTATAAATTCTACACAATATTATTTGTTCCTTTTATAGCTTGAGTGAAATAAATTTGGTGGTCTCTCTAGAACACTATAGCTTTGCTGATCATCACAGTTGACCACACCCACTTATTCATTTATTTATGTAGAAAAATCACAGTACCTACTTTGCACCAAAGAACATCACAGCATTACCACCCCTGAAACATTGTAATAGTCCTTAAGTGATGGAAATCTCAACCCAATGTGAGCAAATTTATTTTACTGCACTGTAGAATGAACCGCAGCAAGAAGGCCTTGCCCGTGATGGAAGGTCTCACAGTACTTGCTGATTACATACTCTCTCCTTGTGCTATTTTGACATCAATCCTACAACCACAATACCACATCCACATTTTGGAGTTAAAGGGGTGAAGTCTAGCCTTGTTAAGTTTTACATGTCTGAATTCAGAGTTAATGAAGCTAGGCTTGATTCTGCCGAAGGCACAAAATCCATATTTTTTTTTTCTCACCATGTGTGAAAAGTAGAGACTCTCAGGCACAGTGATGTGGAAAGAAAAAAACTATAGAAGATTTTAGTATCTTCAGACATAAACAGACTTTCAAAGAGGTTAAAAATGAAATGAATTGGGAAAAAAAATCTAAAAGAATGAAAAAAAGCCTTTAAAAATGCTAATGTAATGAGATCATTTAATACTTCTTTGAACTACATTTTTCTCATAATTTATCATATAAATACCCTCTAATACACAGGGTTTGATATAAAGCCTTACCAAGTAAGCCTTAGTAAGTGTCCATTAACTATTATAGAACATTCCATCTTTTAATATTCTAAATAATTACTATCTGGAAAAGACAAAGTGTTTTGTTTTCTGAACTGAGAATTTTTTTTTTTTGAGTTCAAGCTTTCATTATGCATTAATTTACTTAGAGTTTTATTTGGAGGTGCAGGACGCAGAGTAAACCACTGGCTAAAGCAAGGGTGGAGTGACTGCCCCCTACTCCTAGTGTCAAGTTTATGTTTTACAGAATAATTCTAAATTTGGAGTTAGAGTGACTCAGAGTTATCATCATGACTTTCAAGGGTAGCCAAAGTTACAATGAACTCATGCTGGGCCAAGAGATAATGTAAAACAGTATAAGGGTAGGCTGTACCACCAGGAATTTCATCATAAAATAGAACTTTAAGTTAAATACGCAAAATGCCAATTTCAAGGATGGAGATTTTAGTTTTCATCTTTTTTTTCCAACTGCCTTTATCCTGTTCCTTGTTCCTTTTGTTGTACTTGTTTGTTACATGATGGTTTCTTTGACTAGACATGAATCTGTGAGCACAGAAGCCATACTCTATGTCACCTGTTTCCACCCTCAACCTCTACTTCATGATCTAGAATTCAATGAAAGTTTAGGATGTGCTTTGTAAATGTAGAATCATGTCAGTGCAGATGCCTTCACTCACTGGCTTGACATTTAGTGAGACTAGAGAACATGCTGAGCATGCTTGAAGTCTATTGTGTTTCACTCCAAATTCCAAGTCCTGGGACGATTTCTGGAGTTATTAAGTGTTTACTATGTGTAATGAATCTATCATAGCCATTGAGATGGCTCATTAAGATTAGTAAGCTATTAAGAACACATGATACCCATTTTGCATCCCTGTGTGACCTTGTATTAATCATATCACAGGAGTCTCAGCACCCAGCCTACTTTCTCCACAAAAGTTATGGATGGCAAAATAATCACTTAAGCTATTATTAATTTTAAACATGCTAACAACTAAAAATTCTGGTAGTCATAACTAATGAGCTTCTAGATTCTAAAAGGGCAGAATGTGTGTGTAGCAAAACTGTGCCCTGAAGAGGCAAGTTTAATTCTGATTCAAATCTTGAACAATAGAAAACAAATGAGTTTAAAGGAGTCAAAATGCCCAGAAAGCCCCATTTGTCATGTCATAATGTTCTCCTCCCAAAGAAAATGTCACAAAATGAAGCATCACATTTACATTCCTGAGAATAGCATTACCATATAAAATTTGATCCATTTTTTAAAGTATTTGTGAATTTGATCAAAGGTAAAAATTTAAAATAGCTTTTTGCTAAGGAAAAGGACAGATTCTGCCTCCAGTCAAAACATTCACTTTTTAAAGAACAAATTAGCAGAAACTGAAGGCATAATAGCATTTTCTGTGGCACAAATTGGCATCCCTGGTAAATAGTCTTCATATGAGTTGTGGAAAAACTTTCACAGTCTCAGGCTATTATTAAATATTACCTTAAATGAGAATCAAACTAATCTAAAACATACATTGAATGTCAACTTTAACCAAAACAGTGTCATCAGGGATTCAAAACATGGCCAGAAAAACGTATGCCTTGGAAAGTAGAATAAACCGTCATGGGGGAAGTTCTGTACATAGAGCAGATCACCAACTCTAAGAGAATAAAGCAAACAAGACAGGCAGCTCTGACAGGTTTCTTCCACTTTAATGAAACAAGTTTCAGTAGAAAACTTAAAAGATTAAAAACTCACAACAAAATAACTCCCAGACATTTTTCTTAGGACTGTCTTCAGAGCCCAGATGAAGCACAGACTTGTCAGGTCTCCTCTAATGGGATCAGAGCAGACAGTCAAGCTAAATGAGACGCTAAAGAAACTGCATTTTCTAGATTAGTTGTCTAGTCTGATCAAATAAACTATAGATTGGCTAAATTTCCAGTTCATGATATGCTGGGTACACACACAAATCCCAGCTCTGTTTGGCTCCAGAGTAGTAATCAATTTTCAGAAATAACACATCCACCTTCAGCGTGTCTTTGGCAATGCTTCCGTCTTATTATCATGGAATTATGCTATTTTTCATGGCTTATGAAAATCTATGAAGGATATCCAAACAGTTCTTTTATATTAGCGATTTGTACTGAAATGTATATTGAAATTTATACTCCTTATTATGTTCAACTTATTGACTAGTTCATTATAGGGCAGTACACTAAGACAGCACCAATTAAATGCACTGACACTGTTATGGGAATCTGTAGTGGTTTTAAAGAACATGATTATCACCGATCACTCACACTATAAGATCGTTTCTTCTCTAATTTGATGACATCACAAACTACTTAGCTTTCATAACAAAGCATTTTTTTGGCTTTTACTACTTAAAAATGATTTTTGTTGTTAATCCTGTGTATGAATGATGGTAAACACTCCACCTTTAAAAGCACAACTGACACTGAATGATACTACACTCATTATCAGGATCACACAAAACTGTCTCTAAAAAACAATTTAAGGATTGCAGTCTTAGGTTTCCATTAGGAAATATAAATTTTCAGTGCCTACAAGAGGTACCGTACTGCCTATAAGCAGATAGGTAGAACACAATGATCATTTGTTAACATTTCATCTCCATAATTTGTCAAGCTGGTGTGACTAGATAAAGTAAACTGTTCTTGGTCAGCCGTGGATATCAGAAAGCATATTTTTTAATCTTTCTAGCAATGAATTTGATCTTATAAAATTCTACCATGAAATTACACTCTTTTTCAGACTGTTTATTTTTTGCTCATTTGCTTTTAATGAAAAGAACCTGCATACTCTATCCCTATTAATTACCGGGTAGAGGTAAACCCCATTAATGAGCAAAGGACCTCAAACAGCCGGTTCATACTATCTGACTCTGTCTGATTAATTGAGTGGAAGACAATTCATTTAATTAAATTTGGAAAGTTTAGAAAATGCATTTGGTAAAATCAAAGCCAAAAAGAATAAATGGATAAATAAAAAAATCCACTGCGCTTCAGCTATGTCATAGCCTCATCTGTTCTGCCCAAATACAATTAACATAATCTTAAATCATTTATTGCAACCTCATTGGGTATGATTGACTAAAACTGTTATGAGTAAGCCCTGGAAAACGTTGGAAGCTCCAACTTTGAGACATTTTGGGTAAATATTGGTAGTGTCATGCTGTGTGCATATTAAAACTACCAAACACATGGGCACAACATTCCCAAGGGCAAAGATATATGCCCAAAATACGAAAGAAAATAAAACAAGTTGTACAGTATGAGATAAATCAGATTTCTCTTCTTACTTCATAGTTCCACTCAGTGCTGCCTGGGTGAGTCTAAATCAGTGATGGAACCGTGTACAGCAATATGTGTTTGGGTTCTGGCTTATTAGCAGACCAGCAAATTTAGGGTCATTGGCTTTTAAAAACCATTAGTAACAAGGTATTTGCTAGACATGTAATTTATTTGATCCAATTCATATGTAGAGAAGTCTTAACTATACAGGAGTAAACAAGTTACTCCAAGGGGCAAAAAGACAAATCATGGTGCAACTATTGTTAAAATTCTGTAGAGACAAGCATGAAGACCAAGCTGCACATCTGCTACCTGTGTGCAGGGAGGTCAAGCACCAGTCTGTTTGTCATTTTTGGTTGGAGGTTCAGACTCTGAGACCTCCAAGGGTGGTCGCACA
This sequence comes from Mus pahari, assembly GCF_900095145.1. Classification (NCBI taxonomy): domain Eukaryota; kingdom Metazoa; phylum Chordata; class Mammalia; order Rodentia; family Muridae; genus Mus; species Mus pahari. Next base: position 135,438,549 of record NC_034593.1, read on the forward strand.
CAAAATAAAAAGAAAGGAGATGGAGTTAATTGATATGGATGGTGAAATAGAAGAAATATTTCAAAGAAACAACAAGAAGAAATGGGCTGGGGACCTAACTGAGCTTATACAGTGTTTGCCTACACCCAAATCCCTTGGAATTCAATCCCTAACCCTGTATAAAACTGGAGGTCAGTCTCTTGACACATGGTAAGGTCACAGGTTATCATAGGGATTAATTTTAGTTTCTTTATGAGAGGTGGGTTCCCCATTAGTTTTCAACAGGAAAATGATTAACCTTTTGTCAAAACTATGGTAGAGATAGCAGTTATTGAGATCTAAGTATTCTGTATGATAATTTTTCACAATAAAATGTTATTAAGACAGACAATTTAAAAGTTAGTCATATTATTACTATTTAGAAAAATTCCAGAGGAAAAAATGAAAAGAAAGTTTAGTTACTGAGGAGATGTCTTATTTGTCCTTTACTTCTTATTCATTTAATGTAAAACAATTCTGTGCAAGGTATTATTTCATATGAATCATAGTTCAACTAGGCAAAGTGTATTCAAGGAGCTTGTGATTGAGATAAATATACTTCTATTGACATATTAGTGTGCACAAATACTTACTGATATTATTATTAAGAATTTTAAGTTTTTGAGTATATTTTTGTACATTGTTCCACACAAATACAAATGCTGACACTATTTACTGGCTAATTGGAAAGCAAAATGGAAACATATAAAGAGAAAACCTAGATAATATCCTCTCTATATACATATAATAACTATTGCTGCGTTTTAGGAGTGTGTAGTGGCTTGAATGAGAATTGACCTCAGAGGCTCTTACACTTGAGTGCTGTTTTTTCACTTGGTAGACTCATTTGGAAGAATTAGGAGGTGTGTCTCTAAGAGTTGGCATTGAGGTGTCAAAAGCCCACAACAGGCCAAGTATTGCTGGTTCCCTGCCTTGAGTTTGTGGATCAGATATGAGCTCTCAGCTGCTACTCCAACACCATGTCTCCCTGATTACTGCCATGCGTCCTGCTATGATGATCATAGACTAACCCTCCGAAACATGTAAGCAAGACTCAAATTACATGCTTTCTCTTATATGTTGCCTTGGCCAAGATATCTCTTCACAGCAATAGTAAAGGAACTAAGAAAGACTGAACTACATAATTGACAAACCTATTCCTCATTGCTGGTTTTTCCTTCCGTTTTTATTGGATATTTTCTTTATTTACATTTCAAATGTTATTCCCTTTCCTGGTTTCCCTTCTGGAAACCCCCTGTCCCATCCTCTTTCAGTTAGTTGATACTGTTGTTCTTCCTATGGGTTGCAATCCCCTTCAGCCCCTTTGGTCCTTCTCCTATAGAACCATAACACTGGTTCCTTGTGCGTCAATTCCCATGTTCTTGTGGAAAAATTACTAGAAGCAGATTTGGTAAGTGAAAAGTGGAAAATATAGGGATAGGGTAGGGAGGGTGGGACAGACCCTAGCATTGGCCTTGGGTTTTTTGACCTATGTTTCTGATGAAACTGATGGACTCACCTCTGTTTTCCTCATTTTGAAACAACTCTTTGCCAGCATTTTTTATCCTCGCGTCCATCAATGAAGCCCTCAATGCTGCTCTTTAGACACTCTTTAGTGATGGAATCTGGGATTGCCCTGCTGATGGACATGTGACTGTATTTGGCTGCTGGCACCTCCTGGAGTTTGAGGCTGCTTTCTGGTTTCTTTAAATTGAAGCAGCATTCATTCATTCACTGTGGACCAGAGACTGAAGACAAAAAGATGACCTTAGGAGAGAAAGCTTGTTTGAATTATCACTTAAGTGGAGGTTAGTGATGCTGGCAATAATCCTTTGGTGCCTTTTGAAAGAATCCTATGATATAAGATGTTTTAAAGGCTTTACAAATGATAAGCTCTCGATAAATATTAGTTTCTTTAGTTTACTATAGGAGGAAATTTGGAATATCGGCTAGAGTTACCCTTGCTTATGCATGAGACCCAGAGAAAGTCAACTTGCTAAAAAGCATCAATAGCACCACTTGGTATTCAGAATTATTAATGGAGAAAGTGATATAAACATGAGGTGATTTGTTTTGGTAGAGAAGCAGGGCATGTAGAGGTAAAATAGAAATAAAGAAAGTGGGGTAGGCATGATAGCTCAATGAGTAAAATAATTTACTACTAAGCCTGAAGATCTGAGTGCAATCCCGGGGAAACCCTTATTCTGAAACGAGAAATTTATTATATATATATAATAAATTTAATAAAAAATTAAAAATTAAGGAAACAGCAAGAGGTATTTAAACCCTTACATGCTCTTGACATCTCTAGAGATTCAATACACAGATGTGTGTACACACCAAGAACATTTCCCTTTGTATATAAAGATTCTGTGACTTATTATAATATTCATTAATAATTAGGTTTTTGTCTCTGTACATCACCTCAATCGATTTTTAAAATAGATATAATGTAGGAGAAACATCCTCTTTGACATGGTAAAAACAGCCCTTCTCAAAAGTTGAAGCACAGGACAAGTGCATACACCGTACAAGGAGAAGAGAAACCCGAGTTTGGGACTCCACCCTCTGCCCTTCTGATGTGTCTAGTTTTCATTTGGGAGTAGAAGGTATATGAAGATATCGTTAATGGAAAGGGCATTCACAGACTCTGAGAGCCTGAGAGTTTGACAATGCTTTGGGTCGTTTGTCACCATGAGAGCAATGCTATGGTGTAATTATAATACCTGTATTTGAAGACATGGAAACAAAGTTCAGAGAAGTGAATTCACACATTTGTGATATACCTACAAATTAATGGACTGAAATATGACTGATGTCTTCAGCAGCTCAGGGACCTCTTGCTAGCTGAGCATCCAAGATATGGGAAGCTCTATAATGTCACACTGCGTTGTTAGAACTGGGGGATACTTGGATCCCAGAACCCAGACAAATTTGTCATTGCAGAAAATTATGTAAATGCTGTCTTCATATTTGGGTTATGTAGTTCAACACATATGCAATAACACATCCATATAAAAACAACACACAGGTACATTGCCAAATAAACTACACAAAAGAGGACACCCAGAAATGATACAGCAACCTTTAAAATGAACTGGTTTCCTTCTCCTTCTGTTTTTCTGCCTTCACTTTTTCTTTTGATGTTGAATCTATTTTTTTTCTTTTCCTAAAGTAATTTGATTTCAATGTGATTATCACAATGTCCAATTTTAAGTCTTTGTATGGTTGTGACTTATGATTTAAAGGTCTGTTGTGGTAAAGCTCTCCAACCCAAGTATGCTCTGGCAATGAAAACATGACTCAACTAATCTGAGGACATAAAAATTCTCCATATTACATAATCACTGGCAATGATTCAATAGATGTTTGAAGAACTAAAACATTTCATCAGGAACCTCTGGACACTAACATTGCAGACAAATGTAACATGCACATACTGGGACAAATATATGATAAGAAACAATTCGTCCACATAAAACCAGAGACACTGAAATTTATAGAGGAGAAAGTGGGGAAAAGACTCGAAGATATGGGCACAGGGGGNAAATTCCTGAACAGANCAGCAATGGCTTGTGCTCTAAGATCAAGAATTGACAAATAGGACCACATAAAATTGCAAAGCTTCTGTAAGGCAAAAGACACTGTCAATAAGGCAAAAAGGTCACCAACAGATTGGGAAAGGATTTTTACCAATCCTAAATCTGATAGGGGACTAATATCCAATATATACAAGGAGCTCAAGAAGCTGGACTCTAGAAATTCAAATAACCCCATTAAAAATGGGGTACAGAGCTAAACAAAGAATTCTCAAATGAGGAATACTGACTGGCTGAGAAGCATTTGAAAAAATGTTCAACATCCTTAATGATCAGGGAAATGCAAATCAAAACAACCCTGAGATTCCACCTCACACCAGTCAGAATGGCTAAGATCAAAAATTCAGATGACAGCAGATGCTGACAAGGATGTGGAGAAAGAGGAATACTCCTCCATTGCTGGTGGGATTGCGAGCTTGTACATCCATTCTGGAAATCAGTTTGGAAATTCCTCAGAAAATTGGATGTAGTACTACTGGAAGATCCAGCAATTGCTCTCCTGGGCATATACCCAGAAGATGTCCCAATTGGTAATAAGGACACATGCTCTACTATGTTCATATCATCCTTATTTTTAATAGCCAGAAGCTGGAAAGAACCCAGATGTCCCTCAACAGAGGGATGGATACAGAAAATGTGGTACATTTACACAACAGAGTACTACTCAGCTATTAAAAACAATGAATTTATGAAATTCTTAGGCAAATGGATGTATCTGGAGGATATCATCCTGTGTGAGGTAACCCAATCACAAAAGAGACCCTGTCTTTAAAAACGACCACCACCGCAACAAAACAGTTTTTAAAACATGCGTATCCTTCTTTTTTGGTAGAAATGAGTTGTTGTAGAAGATTCAATAATGTGTAATAAAACATGTCAGGTGATAAATTTTACTAAAATTGGATTACCAGTTCTCCTTTTATCCTATTAAATAATTTAGAAATGAGTTTTAAGAGGGAATATATCTTTTTCTTATACAAAATTATATGGTATGAGTAATGTCCAAGCTTTCTCAATGTTCTTCCTATAGCACACATTTCTCATCCACCCGTAATAGGCCATCCTTCCCTAGAACAGTGTATTTACATTTAAAACAAATGTTTGATGGAATATATGTACTTGCAAGCCCTGTATAGTAAAAATAATTGGGAAAAGTTTATGGGAAATAAAAATATTCAGTAACTATTCTAAAATTATTAAGGATACCATTAAACTTTCATAAACGCTGAGACAGAGTTTAAAACCCATTATTTTATCAGTCACCAAATTTTCAAAGTATATAAGTATATACATAGCTGTTCTTTAGATTTAAAAAATTTAATGAATCCTGAATATCATGTCATCTACACATAAATGTTTATGTAACCAATAAATAAGAAAACTGAGCCTCACATAGGCAGGGCACCCAGGACACTCGTCCCCAGATTCTAGTGTTCTGTCTTCGTCCTCTGTCTTCTCCTAGCTGGAAGCTCAGGCTCCTTCGCGTTGCACTTTAATCAGCCCATTCGCTGTCATCAAGCTCTGCAGCCCCGCCATGTCTTTCACAGCTGCAGCTGTGATGAAAGCAAGCCGGTTACCTTGTAGAATATTGCCCTTTTGAATCATCCTGATGGTTCCCTGTGACTTGACAGAAACATCTTAGACTTGGGTGAGGAATATTATCAAGACCCGCGGTCCCTGCTGGCTTGTCCTAATGGGGCTAAAGGGCGCCTGCATATCTTATTACTCATGACCGTGACCGTTAGCTTCAGATGGCATTTGCCAGCTTCTTATACTATAAAGTTACTATGATAATGAAGTTTATTAAATGCATTTTTGGCATCTTTAGAGATGATTTTTTCCTTTACTTTATTAAATGATGAATTATATTAATGCATTTCCTAATATTTAACCACCTTTACATCTCTGGAATATACTTCATTTCATTGGGTCATGATTCAATGGTTCTTTTAAAGTACTTTTCCATGTGGTAACTAAAGAATCTTTTTTTTTTTTTTTTTTTTTTTTTGGTGTAATAGATTTTCAAGATCAGTTCCCATCTCATTAGAGAACACTGTACTGTTATTTAAGACAGTTTAATCTGGGAATCCAGTTAACAAGGTACTAAACATACTGCAAGCACATAAATAATACGTAGTGCCACTGCAGTGCCTGCCACTGTCAAACTCCTCCAAGGCCCCCGATATTAAATACTAGCAAATCCAAAGAGTGGGCTAGCAATGAGGAGGTCATCTTCCTTTTCAATATTAGTGATGCTTAATCCAATCACATCCATCTCCATGAGCGGCTCTTATTGAATGTGGCTGCTCAGCATCTGTGGCACATAAGTCTCACATTTTTATTACTTTCTAGGTCTTTTCTTCCCAGAGGTATGGTACCAATCAAACATACCTCCCATCCATCATCCACCTCACTGGCTCTTCCTTGCTCTGCGGTCCACCGTCCAATCAGGGTTGCATTTGGCAAATCTACACTCCGAATAAATACAACTCCATGATGATTGATTTATTGCTTTTGCTGTTGACCAAGTTTCCTCACCAAATCATAAGTTCCTTAGAACACCAGGCTTATGTATTCTTCACCATTGCACAGGCAGCCTATAGCATCATTGCACTTCATAAAAACTAGGGATTTAATGAGTGTTAAGTGGAGCTGAATCAAACTTGACACTTTGTAAAAGATTGTATTTGATTTTATTTGATATGACACAGTTTTTATGAAATGTCCAATTAACTGGGGGTGGGGAGGCAGGGCTGGGAAGAAAGCCCTCACATCAGAAATGTTTCTACCATTTTTTGCTCTGGATATTTGCCTTTAATTGACAAATGTAAAGCCTTCCTGTAGGAGTTTGTTCTCTCCAGAAAAGGCAAATCCCTTGACAACCAAATTTCTTTTAATTTCACTTTTGGACTAGAGAAATAAAAAAAAAAAGCCCTTTATTTATGAACCTTACAAAACATTCTTATAACGTCTGATGCACAAATATTGATCCAGAAAGGTGTTACCTCCTGTGGCTTCCCTGTGGGTTTCCACTGTAAATTGCCAAGGAAGTCTCACAGAGATAGAAGGTGAATGTCATGTCAACCGTCCTTTGCTGATTCTTAGCTGTGAAAGCCATATGTGTTGTTTTTTTAAGCTCACAATAACTTCTGCAGAATCTAATGTTAGAAAAATAGAAAAAGGCAGTATAGTTCAAAAAAATTCTTGCCTATTTTGAAAAACCATTTTAGCTTTTATTGACTTTATTCTTTGACAATTAAATCAGTGTATATAAATATATTCTGCTTTTTGTAAATCCAACCAACTTTAATATCCTACCCCCATATTATGCACTCCTCATCTCATCCTTGTCTCATATTCATGCCTTTTGGGGACTTCCTGAGTTTGTGCAAGATCATCTATGTGACCATGGTTGTAGAACTATCTCTTGGAATCTGTGGGTCTCCCTCAGGGTATGCAACTGAGAAAAATGACTGTTCCTTTCCCAGAAGCCATCAGTAGCCAACTTTAATAGGAGGAGTGGTAATCCTCTTCAATGATCCCTGAGGATCAAGGACACGGCGTAACTGTCCCGCTTAGGGATGAGGACTTAACGAAGCATCTTACTCAGTAAGGTGATGTTGTAGTTCCTAGAATTCAAAGACAGTTATGTTTCAAAAACAAGTTATAAGGGAGATATCCTGTGTATCTAGATACTGCAATTCCGGAAACCCGGGTTATAAAACACAAGCTATAGTACCAGTTATGCAATATCACCTTATTAATCATTGATGAGGGAGGTGAGTAAAGCAATCCAGGCTCTTGCCACTCTTCTCTGCTTCCCACCAAAAGTAGTTGATAAGAGCCTACTATTGAAAACACCGTACACATAGGTTTAAGAGTATAGAGAAATCAAGCTGGAACTGAACTGGAAGATCCAATCCTGGTGATCGACCTAAACGGTGCCTGACATGCCTGTTCAGGCTGTCAGCAGAGAGGGGCATAGGTGATTGTGAGAACATTTCTAGTTAATAGAAAGTTAGTTAATTAATCCATATGTAATAAGATTGAAAGTTAAACTAGAAAATGATTATATTTCTTAATAAATAATAGTTTTAAATGTTGGATAATCTATCATTTCTTTCTTGAAAATGATGTTTTATTCTTATGGCAAACATATTTAAATGACAATAATTATATTCATCGATAAGAGTAGAAAGAACTAGAGATTTTTCTTTGTTAATCAATTGTCAATATCTATTTCACAGTCACTTGGCCTTTAGAGCTGAATCTTCATCAAGACTGACAAATTTATCTGAGATTTTTAAGAAATTGAGAGATAATTTAAAAAACATCCCAATTATTTTTATGGGAAACTTCAGTAGAATAGCTTTATATTAACAGGAATTAATTCCATTCAGATATCAGAATCAAGGAAATGTGAATTCTATACAAAATTTCAAAACTCTGGGTGTATACAGCTACAAAAAGAGTAAAGGAAATTGACCCAATAGTTTAACAATAGCCAATAGTGCAATATGCCTGTACTTCTATAACCTAGATTTCTTCTAATTATTAAACTTATATCCTTCCTTAATCCCAATGATATGACTTAGACAGTAAATGAAAAGTGTAGCAAGCAAATGCTTATGTATTTGAAGAAAATGTTCCTGAAAAGGAAAAGAAAAAACTGCTTTGAGAAGGATGAAAATTCAACGGAAGATAAACAGTGACTTCGGTAGTTAGTGCATTGATAGAGCATTATTACAGCTGTATCTGCATGCAATCTGTATTGATATCACATCGGGGCCTCTGAAAGCCCCAACCAACTTGTAAGAAAACTATAATTAAAGATACAAATAAACTCAGAGAAATAGCTCAGTGACTAAGAGCACAACAACAACAAACACCTTTTGTGAACAAAGGGAAGATTAAGCCTGTTGACCCAAGTTCAATCCCTGCCCCCTACACAAAAATGCAAACCACAAACTTGGGCTTCTTACCTCCACCTGCTCACCAGAAAGCACACTACATACATGGGCACACACACACAAACACACACACACACACTAAAAATATTAAAGAAGTTAAAAATAATTTATAATAAATATATTTTAGCTATTCTGGTCATAAAATGGTCTTTGATACTCATTACACAACTACCTAGTATACCAATGAATTAACACTATATTTCATATATATATATATATATATATATATATATATATATATATATATGTATATATACATGAATTCATAATGTTGAAACCCAATTTGAGTCATTTCTCAATTTAAAGTTGGATACTTAAATTGGATAATCTTAGTGACCTGTCACATCTGACCACTATTTTTCCCGAGACACACATATTCAGGCAAGTACATTATTGTACTCTATGAAAAATAAACAATGGAAACCATTTCTACAACATTTTTGAAAGAAACATCTTATCACCCTGTGCTCTAATTTACTGAATATTTAATGATGTAAGATGAATTTGATTGATCATACTACTTTTGTATAAGGTTATCAAAATACCAATTGACAAGTCCTGGGGACTTTGCAATACCCATTTCTACATCAAATACCTTTTCCCCTATCATTATTTTCAAACTGGTAAAGACTTTTCCCTATGGAGAAAAAAAAGTGCCAGATTTCATTATTTTGATGTTGCCTTTTTAATTTGCATCCTTAAGCTTAAAGAAGCGTTCCTTCATTCCAATTCATGAGTTTACTCGTTTGCATTTAAGTTCGTGACAGTACACTTAAACTATTCAGTCACATCTACCTCTTCTGGGAAATTTTGACATCTTTCTCTAAAATGCTTGCACTGTTTTAGGTTTCCCTTTTAAATTCAGTAGCAGATCATCAAGCCTTTGAATATGGCATGCCTGGCAGTTGTCAAAGCAGAGAGCCATACATGTTTGCAAACACAACAGATGTTCTTCTAGTTGACGTGAGTGTGTCTGTTTAATGAATGGAGGCTGAATTAATCAAATTATTTTTTTTCTGTATTCCAGAGCAGAAAAGTTACTAAAATTAAATTATTCATGTAGACTAGGATCCAAGAGCAACAGCTATCACACTCTGAAACATATTAGCAAACTATTTAAAGACCTTAAGTCCTCAAAATATATGTAAAAACCTCTTCACAAGGGAAAGTTCCAGAACGCTAAATGAGATTCAAGCAGTTCTAAGTAATGTTGTTTTCAGATAGCTGTTTCTCCAAACTTATTATTTCTAACGTGATTCATAAGTCACTGAAGACTAATATTTTTGTAATTTCTGATCTTATATGTACATGTGTGTATGTATACCTTCTTGCATCAATTTTTATTAAGTATACTTATATACCAACACTAAGTTGGGCTTCTGATAGTCACACATAGAATTCTGGATACTGTAAGAGTGCCTGTGAATTACTTAAAACATAATAGATGTGATATAATACCACTAAGAGTGTTATGTCATTTTAATGAACATGAAACCACCATGGTTTTACTGTGTTTTGTGAGGAATTGTATTTGGTTTATAAGTACAAGGAGTTTCCTTTGTGATTGAGACAGATAAAGAAGCAAATGTGGAGTAATTCTGCTATACTAAATTCAGGTATGTGGATAAGGGTGTTAACTTATTTAAGCTGCAATTTCCTTATCCTCATAGAAAGGTCAAAACGTGTTTACATTTTTTGAGTTGGGGGGCATAAATCAACAACTACATAAAATGTAAATATAAAATGCATATGCAGAAACATGCCTTGTATATTAGGTTTTTTTGCCAACAAAGATTATACACAATCTTAAGGTCAATCGTAAGAAAATTATTCAAATTAGTAAAATAGAAACAGAAAAATACATAAAATCATAATATAAAAATCTAATTATTTATTGATGGATACACAGTTACCTTTGGTATGTAATATTATATAAAAATTAATTTTAGAAGTATGTATCGTATACTAATAGGAATAACATACAGGATTGGGTTGCTTTGTTTTAATATGTCTAATTAGTATTGAACATATTAATATTAAAAGTTAGTTATTTTCTAAAGCTTTAATAGATTTGAGTGTTAGGAAACTATTCTCTCAAATCTGAATTGTTCTTGAATGTTGATTTACAGTGAATACTTTTTATAGCCTTTACAGACATTTTTACTACTTTTAATCATTCTTGAAACACATGGCTATGGTCTGGCATAATTTATCATTATCATATATTTGCAAATATAGGACTACTTAAAATATAATTCTACATAAGTCCTATTTTAGGGAGGACTGCAATGTGCTCATGTCTTGGTGAACTCCTTCACACCTGTCCTGTGAAGTTGGGGTAAAAACTGCTGAAGGTAGGTGTTGAGGAAAATGTGAGTGTTTCAGTAGCCTTCCTGGGAACCCGGCTCATTAGTTTTCCACTCTAGATAAGGATATACCCTTAAACTGTGTAAATTGATTGGTAATTAGAGTGATAAAAATGAACATCTGGTTCTTTAGATGCTGACCTAAAAGATGAGTTCAATTTTAGAAATTATGCTATGAATAAGAAAAAAAGTGTGTGAATAAGAGTGTTACACCTGACTAATTTAGGAATTACTCTCAAGTTGGCAATTAATGAGACTATTTCTTGAATGGAGTATATTTTATATGCAATTATTGAAGAAAACCTGCAAATATCAGGCTGTTATGGTTTGGATGTGAAATGGCCCCCACAGTCTCTTGTGTTTGAATGTTTGGTCACCAGGTGGTGAAGCTATTCTGGTAACTTGTGCACACGGTGCTTAGCAGATGAGTAGAGACTGGAAGCCATCTTTGAGGATTCTGTGAGAGCCCCACTTTTGGTCTAGCCCTCTGTTTTCTGCTCTGCCAAGATGTCAACAGGAAGTCTTTCTCCTCTTCCCTCTCCTGGAGAAGCCACGAAGATTTGGATGCCCTCAGATCATGAGTAACAAAAGCCCTTCAGGGTTTTATCTCACTTGGAGGAGAGTTGCTACTGATCAAATAAACATCTATTCCCTCTGTCTTAAAAAAAATTAACTGTGATATATTTAAATTAAATTAACACTTCTTACTTCTTGCCATATGAAATAAAGATATTACATAAAAAATCTGATATATACTCTGAAATGTGTAATCCAAAGAGAAACTCTAAGGAGATTCCATTTATAAACACACATTGTATTTGGAAATAATACTAAGTTGATGATATGGAGAATATATAAGGCCAGAGATTGGATGTTTAACATAAATACTTTATTTAAAAATAATACTTTGTATGCTAGATATTTAGTAAGAAAATAATCCATTTTAATTTCTTTTATCTCAGAAAGAAGGCCCATATTTTAGGTGATAACTATATTAATTTACTTGGCTATGGCAAAATATTACTACATATAAGTAGATAAAAATCATTCTGAAAACCTCAAATATATACAAAATATCATTTTTAGTTTGGATTATTTCCTATTTTAACAAATAAAATAACTTCGTTGAAGATTTTCTGGAGAATTCTCAGCTGTTTATTTGTTAGTTAATGAGTTTTGGGGAGAGACTCGTGCTTTGGGGAATCTAATCACATAGAACATCCAAATATATCAACTAAACTTACAAATAAAGCTAGGGAGAAAATTTGTTAGATATTGGCAAATTATTATTGACAACTGAGGTGTAAATTCTGCAAAGCTTTGGAGGATTAAGAGCAAATTTTGGAGGCCCCAGAGCCTTATGAGAGACTCCTTGAAAATACTAGTATTTTCACCTATTTTAGACATTTAAATTATGTGGAAATGCATTCTTTACACACTACAATCATCTCTTTTTAATCTGTAGAAGGTTTTATTGCCAATGTAGGGTCAGTTGAATAGCTGTATGAGCAAACACAACTGAAAGTGGATGCTGCCCATGACAATGGTATCTTTAGTAATTGTGGTTACACAGCATCACCAGCTCTCTTAATTGAGTAACCAGGTGATTCTCAGGAGGTACTGTTAATTGTGGAGGATCCTCAGACAGAAGGGTGTATTTCACAAACTCATCCTCAGAGACCAGCTGTGGTGTCTTGCTATATAATTGATTGTAATAAACTATATTTTAAACACGCTGCAAAATCCAAGGGAACACTTTAGTCGTCATAAGAGCAGCATGCCTCTGAGAAGACAAATCTTCAAACCCATTTCATATGATGGCTCTGCAAAATACATCCTTCTAATTTCTTGAATCTCTAGAAATACAAATCCCATCAGATTTCTTGGAGTTGCAAAGAAAAGTGATTAACTTTCACTTCTTTTCAAGACTGGATATTTGCATAGGTCACTTTTTAATTTAAACTGCTTACCTAACCTATAAAGTGCAGTTAAACTGAGTGCTTGTTATCAATCACGACTCCAGAAATGTAACCTTTAATTTATTTTTATTACTTGTTCAAAATGTAAAACTTTATTCAAATGTCACAGCTTCCCTACTTCCATCAAGAGAAAACTAGTTTAACAAAAGAGTGTGAAACCTTTTACCAAGGCTGTTTTCTGCAGAGACTCTGTGGGGTTTGCCCTCAGTTTCAAAATGTGTAGCTGCTTTCTCTCCAACAGTTATCCACAACATGTGGTCCATACATGCACTTTTACTATAGTAGAAATTATTGTCATTTTAGTATGTAGCAGAATCATTAGAGTGCCATTAATACAGTATTGTGGAGAATGTTTGAATTATAATTTTGTAATACATATGTGGAGTACAGTGGAAATTTTTGTCTTTTTTTTTCACTTTCTGGAAAAGGTTTTCTCATATGATTTTTAAAACATGTATAATGGATGTCTCATACATTAAAGGTAATTTATTGTTTTAAAGACAGCATTATTTATATGTGCAAATCAAGAAGTATTTCCTTATTATTATAAAATGGCTCATATTTTGAAAAAATACCCCAGCACACACACACACACACACACACACACACACAAATCTTGCACAAGATTTAAAATAAATACAAATAGCAACATCATATTTTTTTGTGGTTCAGAAGCAGAGATTAAGTAAATTTTTCAGTAAAGGTGTGATATTGTGAGACAGGAAGCTATATGAACTATTTTATTGTTTGGATGTAGATAACAATAGTAAAAAGCATGATCTCCTCAGGACAGGACATTGAAAAGTTCCTTCACCTCACTGGATGCTTACTATCCAGTGAAACAGACAGTGTTAGCATTTTCTCATTCTCTCTTCCTCCTCCTCCTCTTCCTTTTCCTCCTCTTCTTCTTCTTCCTCCTCCTCCTCCTCCTCCTCCTCTTCTCCTCCTCCTCCTGTTCCTGCTTCTTCTTCTCCTCCTCCTCCTCCTTCTCCTCCTCCTCCTCCCCTTCCTCCTCCTCCTGCTCCTGCTTCTTCTCTTTCTCCTCCTCTTCCTCTTCCTTCTCTTCTTCTTCCTCCTCCCTCTCCTTCTTTTTCTTCTTCCTTCTGATTCTTCTTTTTAATTAATTGGTTACTTTATTGGTTTACATTTCAAATGTTGTCGCCCTTCCCAGTTAGTCTCCTCTTCACCATGTCCCCACCCCATCCCTCTCCCTCTGCCTCTATGAGGGTGCTCCCTCACGCACCCACCCACTCCTGCCTGGCCTCTCTAGCAACCCCCTACTCTGGGACATCAAGCATCAACAGGACCAAGGCTTCACCTCCCACTGATGCCTGAAAAGGCCATCCTCTGCAACATGTGTAGCAGGAGCTATGGATCGTTCCATGTGTACTTGTTGGTTGGTGGTTTGGTCCCTAGGAGTTCTGGGTGGTCTGCTTACTTGATCTTGTTGTTCTTCCTATGGGGTTACAATCCCCTTCAGTTCCTTCCTTCCTTCCTCTAACTCTTCCCTTGGGTTCTCTGGGCTCAGTTCGATGGTTGGCTGTGATTTTCTGCATCTGTGTTAGTCAGATGCTAGTGGAGCCGCTCAGAGGACAGCCATCCTTGGCTCCTATCTGAGAGCACTTCCTGGCATCATCAGTAGTGTCAGGGTTTGGTGTCTGCAGATGGGACAAAAAATGGCTCTCTCTTCTTAAGGCCATGAAATAGTGTTTGAGAAAAAAAATAAGAGAGTCACTATATACTTTTAGCTTGTGAGTGCTCTTTCTACACTGAAGAGAAATATATACAGTTCATTTGTAAGTTTATTTGTTATTAGATATTATTTGCAAAAAAATGTTTTCTATAGTATCAATTCATCAATAAGTGTACGCTTACTAAAACTGATTCTCTTAACATTCACTTCAAAGTCTTAAAGCCCACATAGCCCAAATTTCTCAGGGACACTTGGAAGACCATGGTGAATAGAATAGACTTTGCTTCATAAGCTCACAGAATGTATATTCCAGTAGAAGTACAGAAAATATTGAGGAGGTCTCAGCTAAAACTGTAAATTAGGTTTCTAGGACTGACCTTATTGAGAAACTCAACCTTGAGTAAATATCTAAAGCCAGCAAGCAGTCAAACATCTGGTTATCTAGAGAATACATGTGTAGGCAGAAAATAGAGTCCAAAGCTTCTAAAACAGGGACAGAGCCACCTGTGAAATTGGAGGAACTGCAAAATAACTGTTCCACACACACACATACACACACACACACACACACACACACACACACGAAAGAATAGTAGGGGTAGGGGACTGGGTCAAATATACCAAATTTTAGAGTGCTTGTAGATTTCAGGGAGGCTGCACATCACCTTCCAATCAAGGAACATTCAGAGTATATTTGATGAGTAGGAAAATGTGCAGTTAGGTCTAACCTGGTTTGACCTGCTGTGACAGGTGACTTCTAAGGGTACAAGAGTTGAATGTGGAAGATGACCTATGAAGAAAGTGAACAGATCCAGGTGAAAACCAAAGACACTAAAATCAAGGTAATATTAATGTAGTGTGATGAATCCTCAACAGATACTTAAAGATAAAATGCACAGATGTCCTGATGGTCCTGATGCAGCTTGTGAGACAATGACGGAAGCCTGTAGACTCCAAACAAGTCTTCAGATGTTACTGTCAGCACTGAGCAGGAAAGAAATGGCCACCTAGGAAGCTGGTCTTAGGAAATGCTCTTTGATATTTATCATATGCAATGCCTTAATTACCGAATGACATTATAGTATACTTCAGGACACTGATTTAGGAAAAATATTAGCATGACCTCAAAAGTACAGACTACAAAAGCAAGCATTAATAAGTGGGATTCTAACCAACAGCAAAGCTTTTCCAGGGCAAAGAAAACAACATGCCCATGAGATAAAAATGGGAGAAAATACTTCAAATTCTTTATCCTCTGCAGTATTGATAATCAAAATACAGAGATAATTCAAACAGCACCATAGCAAAATATTGTTTCTGCTTTCAGTAACTGGATAAGCAACATTCTCCTTACAAATGGACATATAAATTGTTTAATCTCTGGCACTTCAGTATTTTCACATGACTCCTAAAATTG
Organism: Mus pahari; assembly: GCF_900095145.1. NCBI lineage: Eukaryota > Metazoa > Chordata > Mammalia > Rodentia > Muridae > Mus > Mus pahari. Next base: position 135,454,591 of record NC_034593.1, read on the forward strand.
TCCTTTCCCCTTTTCATTACCAAATGATTTTCATTACACAGAGACAATTATCAACGTTCTACCCTTTCTTAATTACTTTTTCTTTTATTCTAAATGAAGCAAAGATTTCACAGAAGTCAATCAAATAGCTATCACACATGAAAATTTTAGGATACAGGATCTTACAGTATGAGGGTAGGGGATTGGCTCCTATGAACTCTCCTTCACCCTACACATCCACTTAATGGGCAACCTGAAGTAACATCAGCCATGCCTTAGGTTAGTCCTTCAGTTACAGGGAATGTGTGACCACCTACAAGAGAACCATATACAAGCAGAAAAAGAGGTCCTATATTTTCTCAACATAACATTTTTTAGCAAATGCAATAAAGAAACTAGGCCATATATAACTTAGAGTTTTATATACATATATATGAATCAAATAAAATAAATTGCCGCCTGTTTCCACGCCAAATCAATCCTAGGCAATTTAACTTTGGACTTTGAGTATTTCATAGATAATCTCTGATGACCAGTGATTCATGGAATATAAATGACTGACTTCATACCTCCCTGGTCCCGGTACACTCCCTTTCCGCAATTAGGTTTGGCTATTCCAGGCAATTCCCTGTGACAATTTTATTTGAAAGCTTAGACTGACAGAATACCTCATCTCAGCTCCCACATTTACTTTGGGGTTTAGGATGCAGTGATTCCATTCACACTAAATATTCAGACCTGTCACTGTAAAATATGCCCAGGGTGGCTCTGCCTCTCTTTTGCTGTGGCTCGGAAGCCTTTCAAAGGCCCGTCCGAGTGGAAGCACTCAAGCGAGTACATTTTAAAGTGACAGTTCTATATCCAAACTCTGTGGTCTTAATGAAATCTTTATTCTAAAAAGTGAACTTTTAACTCAGCAAGAGGCACTGTAGTCTCCTGCCTCTCTCTGTTTAATTATTTCCAAATCAAGTTCACGGGCACAGAAAACATTTTCAGGGTACTCCTGAGACCTGACTGAACTCGGTAGTCCGTGGAATCAGGCACCTCTGAGAACATAGAAGGACTTTTTCAAGTATCTTAGGTTTGCAGTTTTGAAGTGCTTCTTGGGGCTTTATTTATTATTGGGAAGGAGAGTGGCTTTAACTTGCCAGTAGAAGTTTTCAAAGGCCCTTGACATTACTAGACCACAAACAAAGTTCAATGTGGAACCTGGTGGATATTTGCACAGTTCTTAGATTTGGGCATGCTGTAATTAACTTGGCAAACTCTGAGGACTAAGCACCATGACCACTGGCAGCAGAAGGACGGCAGGTCAGCATCCTGATTCATTGCCAGACTCTCCTGGGGAATGCTTCATGATGCTTGGAGCAGGTCCAGATAGCTAGTCCCTGAAGAAGTTTCCATGAATGATGCTCACCCTCAAATTAACCTCAGCAATTTAAAGCCGTAGCGATGGAAAGAGTTAATCCTGGAGACTTATGCTATCATCTGAAGTTCTGCCAGTTTCTAACTGCAATGTTTTTGCTCTTTGCATAAAAGTGATCACACTTGTAAGCTTTAACCGCGTGTAAATATCCAGGTACCCTTTTGAGAGGAAACCCAATGTGTTTGTTGAAGCTATAAAGCTAACTCCACTGTGTAAACTGCTTGAGTCACTATAGTCAGAGGCTATATGAAACAGACAAGTCACTGTCACAGCCCAGTCTTCTGAATTCACTGTCTAAGGCTCAGTAGTAGATGAGTGCTAGGTTGTTCTGGATATTTGGTGGTTGGTAGAAAGAGGCAAGCTAAATCCCTCACCCAGTTCGTCTCACCTGTGCTCTTCTTTATAACACCAACATTGAACTTTTCCAGTCTTCTTTTATTTGGAGTGGTCCTGTCCACTGAAGGTTGAGAATGAGCAGTAGATAAAGATGGATTTCACCTAGTGCATAAGTTAATTTTACCAGTAACAAGGTATATTTCTATGCCACAGTTTCTTCATTTATGGAATAGGTGTGTTGTGTAACATGTATAAAAAGCACTTGGAGAAGTTTCTAGCACATCGTATGTGTTGTGGATCTGTTCAGTTTTATTGTTCTATGTTAGGGGGTCACTCAATGATTTCCACAAACTTTAAGAGGATTTCATATTCACAGCTATTTATTAATGGCCAGAGATAAAAATTAACACATTAAACCTTGAGTGTCTTTTCTGCTTGACTCACAAGATTGCTGTGGCAAACTAGTGTATTTATTACTACCTGCACTGTTGTAATTGCTATCTTCTGCTACTGGGTCTAGAAAAACAAAAGTAAAAAGTAGCATCATTGTACCTATCTAGAATAGTTTTCGAAAATCCAGTACCTTTCCCTCAGTCCTGAATGCTCTTTTTCAGATCTGTAGTAATTAATTTCTTCATATTTTTACCCAGTATGTATCACAGATTTTCTGTCAATCATGGCCTTGAGATACCTGGAAAGTTCATCATGACATAGACAGTGGCAAATGCCACTCCTATAGATAGTAATTTTTTTAGTGTTATCCTTGCCCAGTTATAAATTCTTCTAGATCATCTGATCCACTTTGTGAATTGTTACAAACTGACACAGAAGCCCTGGCGAATGTGAGTCAATGCTGATCCCATGGCACGTTCCTGATTTAGTCAGAGTGACCTTAATATTACAGCAAACTGAAAGTAAAAACAAAAGCACGGCTGGAAGGAGAGGTCAATGTGCAAAGTACATGTCACTCAAAGTACGAGAAGTTCAGATTCCCCAGTTCCACAGGAAACGGACATAGTGTGGGATCTTCAATCCAGCACTCTCACAGCAAGAGGCAAAGGCAGGAGATTCCTCAGTGCCTGTGAAGTAGCTAGCCTAGAGTATCCAACATAAGACAACAGAGACTTTCTGTCAATAAGTAGAGTTCAAGTGTCCCCCTGATTGTCATACACACATTTCACACGCACACACACACATGCGCACTCACACACATAATAACGAGAGAGAGAGAGAGAGAGAGAGAGAGAGAGAGAGAGAGAGAGAGAGAGAGAGAGAGAGAGAGNAGAGAGAGAGAGAGAGAGAGTTTGAGAGAGATTCATACCCTTATACACCTTATACACACAGGTATAATTGAATGTATGGACACACACAGATTTTAGAAATGTTGGTCATCCTGTTTTTCAGAAGCAGCAGCATCGTCTCCACCTAGAGACCTGGAGCTGCATCATCTCTTCATCTTAGAAAGTTGGAGAGGCCTTGGGAGCTGGTTCCATGCTTTCTGCTTCTCATACCATTCAGCTCACTTCTCTGCTTTAGCAAAGAATAGAAATAGACATCTACTTTATTCTCCATGCACACAGGGGATTCAGCTAGAGACTCCCATGAATTTTCACACAGTAGCATGCCTTACCTGTAGAATTACATTTTTATTGTGACCTACAAGAGGGACACTGAAACCTATTTTGTAGTCTGGGACAATGGCAGACATTCTCATTATGGTGTGTTCTAAATTTCTGAGAATGATGTTAGACATTCCTTCCCTAGAGAATGTGAATTTTTTTTTATCACAGACTGGGAAAAGTCACTTCAAATATTTCCTATCTTATAACTTAAGATATTCACTCATTTGGTAGGTACATATGGAGTTCTTGATGTATGTGTACACATATACTTTAAGTTCATCTCTGTCTGTCTCTCTCTATATGTACCCATTTTTGACTATTGAGATGTAATCTTGTTATGCAGCCTTCAATTCCAGCTCCCTTTTAATTCCTAGGTTCAAGCTACCCTTTGCTTCAGCCTCATAATTAGCTGAGATATCAGGTGCACATCCCTGAATCCAGTATCACATCTCACTTTTTTAATATAGGAAAAAAATTTATATGAAACAAATTTTGTGGATTTGATCTTCTATCTAGGAAGACAGACACATAACGAAGTTAGTACAAGTCAGTGTTTTATGTAATAGACTGTGCAGAAAACATAAATAAGTGCCAGGAAAGCTAACAGCACCTGGAAAACCATAGAAGAAAGAGCCTTTAATCTCAGTACTGAACGATAAATAAACTGCAGTCAGAACTTGGGAATAGCTAATACTTAGAGTTTAATATTCCATCCCATGAAGGATGGCAAGCAGCTCAGTAACACAGTGGCTCTTCTGTCAATCCAGGAAATTGTTCTACCATCAACTCTCCCCTCAAATCTTTGAAATGGATGTGATATGCTCTCAACCTTCTACATTATATTATGAGCACAGTCAACAGAAAGGTTCTTACAAAGTTTCATTCAGACCCATCATTAAAACATTCAGAATTTTCCAATGACTCTCTTGACAAAATCAGAGGAGAAATGCCACAGAATAAAATAAAATAAAAACAATAACATAAAAGAATAATATCTCCAATAAAATCAGACTCCTAAAGGTAGTCTCCCAGGCCCTGCAAAATCTCAGACTATTAACACCAATCATAGCCCAAGTACACAGCTTTATATATAGGTCCCGACAGCACAGCAACCTTCCTATTAGGAGTGCTTCCTTTGTCTGGTGCACTTTTCCTACAGATATTCTTACATCTCATTTCCTCTTGACTTCTACACTCAATCCTCTCTTGTAATCACCAAGGCCACCCCTAACAATTCCATCTAGCACACAAGGCCACTCCTGTCAATACCATCTAGTACCTGCCACCCCTAACAATACCATCTAGTATACAAGGCTACCCTTAAAAATACCTATTATACAAGGCCACCCCTAACAATACCATCTAGTACATAAGGCCATCCCTAACAAAACCATCTATTACCCTAGCCTCCAATTCTATTGACTGTCACTTTTAGCTCATAGGAACTTTCCTGGTATTATGTATCACTAGGTTTCTTCTGTATAGTTGCTTGTATATTCACCACATAGAGCCACTAAAATGTAAGTTCTATAGGGCCACACATTTTAAATTCATTTATTTTTTGTTATAAACACTATTTGTGAGTATTTCCAGAGCACTTAAGTGTACATATTTAAATTTGTTTATTTTTGTTATAAACTCTATTTGTGAGGATTTTCATAGCAATTAAGCTTTAAGAATTAAAAGGTCCAAAAGTTGATTTGATGACATTTTCTGAAAAAAAAAATCGCTAAACTGTCTTAGGAAACATGTCTTTCTCTTATAGATACAGAAAGTCCATTGATTGGAATAGAGTCTCTAGAACATCAAGTGGCATCATGGTCGTTTACATACTTCTGTGTGAACTACCCTTGCACCCTAAATGTGAATTCCAGATGTGTGAGCCCTGAAGAAAATGCACTTATTCAAATAACTGGGGATGTAAGACTTCCATTTCTGTCATGCAGGCAACAAAGTCTGACTGGACCTGCTTACTTTTGGTAAAAGCTATTTAAAAAAAAATCAATGAAGCCTATGAGATTGGAATTATGGGTATACACACAATTGAATGGAGGATGGAAAATTAAAAGCATCATATGATGACATGGTTGTCTAATGAAGTAGGCCTGCTTTTGTTAATGGGATAGAATATTAAATGCTATTATTAGCTATCCCCAAGTTCTGAAAAAACATGGAAAAACATAAAAGAGGAGTTTCCACAGTTCAAGATAAGAGTTGAGCTATAGAGCAAATTTCTTGAGTCAATATAGAGATTATCAAATAAGCAATGATGTACATGTGATTATGAGTTAGAGTGCAGACTTCATTGTGTGTGTTTTATAAAAAATGGAAAACGAGTCTGAGAACCAAGAGCTTGTGCCTTGTGTGGTAGTATTCTGTAGTTTGAAAGAAGGAAGATGCCAAGCAGACTATGAAAAAAAAAAAATAGAAGTCTAAACCCAAAAGCCAAGCAAAATTGAAGGTGAAATTCCAGGAACAGATAAAATGTTTCTGTAATTTGAGGTCTGTTATTTATTTAAATTATGGAAATGTTCACGTTGTTTCAGAAAATAAAAATACAAAAACCTAAGAAATACTCCAAAAGTTTACTGAGGAATATTTTTTGGTCATTTGGATCATTAGTTTAGTGGTCAGCATGGAGTGGCTGGACAATCACATCTCATGACTTCCTTCGTTAATTGGCAGATATTCAAGCAAACAGGTACATTTCTTATTACAACAAAGGTAAATAACTGTATGTAGGCACTGTATTGTATCTTGGATAACTAATTCTTACTTTTAGCTAACCACAAACTGCAATAAACACCATCCGCAAGTGTCTTCTAATTCCTGTCAAAAATGTCAATCCAATCTTGCTCCTTGCTAGTGATATGAAATATATACAAGGGAAAGAGAGCAATAAAACACCAGAAGAATTTCATGTAGAGCGCATTATATTGAGCAAGAAGATTATTTTTTTCCTCGGAGATACTTTCTAAATAAAAAAACGTTTTTTTCTTTAAAATATGGTCACATCACTTATTTTGAATAGATTGGACATGGTTAAGTGAAGAACTATGTTATTCCATTCTCTACATAGAATTAATGGGTTGATAACAAAATCTCATATTTAGTGATGGCAAGGTAGAATTAAGGAATGGTTAGGTGATTTTTTAAAAAATGGCTACAGAGTTTTTTTTAAAAAGTAAAACAGAGACAGGAATTCAAATCTATTGCACTAACATTGTTGACCTCTAATTTGCAGGTGATCTATTATGAAAAGCACATTTTTTTTGTAGAAAACGTGGATAATTTTCACTGAAAGTTTATTGACCAATTGATAGTGAAAGAGTTAATAGTATTACTTTTCCTAGAATTTTAGGGAAAGTTGAGCACAGATAGAAAACAGTTGAGCTAGCTCAAATTCATCGGCCTTCGATGCAATCCAGTCTAACAGAATAGATAGAATAAGTTCTGAGGTTTCTGTCCTATGACTAGTCCTAACCTGGTACAGGAAACCTAGCCCACTACTGAGGACTATTGAAGTAATGGATCTTGGAGAAGAACCTATTAGCTCCACATTCTAAGATTTCATAATCCCCAACTATATCCTAAGTATCCGTTCACATGCCCATGAATAAGTGGATTCCTCACCCTTCATCAGACATATGAGCTGAACAAGGCCAGCAACAACAATGACAACAGACATGCCAAATTAGACAGGAGAATGTACATGAGGCTTCAACTATAAACAAGAACTAAGTTCCTGAGGAATACCGAGAGCTTTCTAAGTCTTCTCCAGAGGAAGAGCACACCAATTGGTTATCAAATGCCAAATGGTCAGCTCTGAAGACATACACACAAGTCACATAATAAAGACTGAATAGAATATATTATTGCGTTTATATATTTAGAAATATATAAATGAATTTGTACAGTCCATGAAAACAAAAATAAAGGCCATGAATTCAAAAGAGAGAACTCAGTGGGGTTACACGGGAGGGTTTGCAGGAAGAAAATGATGCAATTAGTTTATAATCTCAAAATAAGTTATTTTTCTTTAAAAAAAAAAAAAAGGTCCTGATATCTGCCTTGTACTCTGGTATAGTAACTGCTTGCTCAGACAGGCTGAGTATACATTCAAATGACACAAATGTTGGTTCTGAGTCATGAATGCATCTGCCACACTCACAGGAGATCATTTTGAAAACAGAATGTTTTCTCAAGTGTTCAACAACACAAACACATTCTGTATTAGGATTATCATTTTCAGTCAGCCCAAGTTGGTACCTGTCTATCACTATTGAATTCTTTTTATCTCTTCCTTTATGGATGTCTTAGCTCATCCATGGGTTGCATAGCTCTCTTATAACATCATTTATTTTGTCAGTAGTCATGTCAAAGACCTTGGGTTAATAGCACTTCCTGTTATCTGGCCAAGATGATATTTCTGAAAAAAAAAAAAAAGCAGCTTACTCTTGACTCACTTATTTGACCCTCCAGTGTAGTGTAGTGTGATGTGTGTGTATGTGTGTGTGAAGAATTTTTTGGGGGGTTGCCTTATGTAATAGGACCTGGGCATTATATAATGGCTGCCTTTATGCTGAAGTGGTTAGAACCTGACAGCTGTGCAGTTCATATAGCTAATGTTTTTGGAAATCCCAAGTGGGTATTGGAGGCCTAGAACACCCTGATGAGTCAGCAGTTGAATTTGGAACTTGACGGCAACAGCCAATGACATGAGCCGCACTTGAGTGTTAATTCAGGAAGAAAAGGAGGAAGCCAGCTGACACTATTCCAAAAAGCAAGTTGCAAGGAGCCGAGCATCGGACAGTACTTCTCAGCCTTCAGTTAATCTTTTTTTTTTTTTTTTTTGGAAGTGTCCACACAGATAGGAGCAGACAGGTGTTCTAAATACTCTCAACCATACATTTCAGACAAACCGTAAACCAAGCTTGAGTTTTAAATAGAAAAATTAAGAGGGTAAATATCTCAATAAAAATATACCCTACACCTTTCAGAACAGTAAAATTAAATGAAATAAAGGCAGATAATACTAAAATGTGGTAATGAAGTCCTGACATATTTATACATAGATGTGTTAGTTTAACAACGGTTGTAGGCCAGCAATATACTGCATTCTGTCTTGGTGAGAATTGTCATAATTAAATCCCTTTTCGTTACACATAGTATTGTAGACATTATCTTTCTTCTGTCCTCTGTTGTGAGATAGAGAAAGAGGCAATGCAGCAATATAAAAGCAGAGATAGTCTTAGACATAACTAGACTATGCAACAGAAAATTTCTACTGGAAATCTCTTGTTCAAGCTGGAATTTCTAAAATTGCTGAGTTAGCCTTTTAAATTGAGATTAGCTTCATAAACTGGAATCTTCATTTTCCTTTTATGCCTATTGGGGGGTTCTCTGGTGCTTCAATATGTTCAGATCCTAAATTCTGTACCCCAAGACTTGTTTGCCCAAGACAAGTGATTTCCCACACACAGCAGCTTGTGTTGTACAAAACTTCCTCCCAATTTAAAATTTTATTGTTTAATTAATGAATGAATTAAACAGTAATAAACAATCTAAACAAGGAAGCTATAGCCAACTACTGGAGGCAATAGAAGTAGGCAGGATTTTTCCCTACAATGGATGTCAGTAATTAACTTTATATATAAAAGACATCAGTTTGAGTCCCAGTTCCAGACCTTATTACCTATGCAGGCTCCAGCAAAATACCAATCTCCTAGTTCCTTTTTGTTAAGTTAAGAAATGAAGACATGCTCAAACTTCAGGTTATTTAGAAGACAAATATTAGTGGGTGGGTATAAATTGATTAAATCATTTATATCCTCAACTAGCTTCCAAATGAGTGAAACTCAGACTAGGATTTATATATTTAGCTTTTGCACCTCATCTAATTTTCTTTTTTTTTTTTAATTTTTAAAAATTATTTTATACTCTAGCTATATTCCGACACACCAGAAGAGGGCATCAGATCTCGTTACAGATGGTTGTGCGTCACCGTACCATTACTGGGATTTGAACTCAGGACCTCTGGAAAATCTAATTTTCTGATGGCTAGACTGGCTCCTCCGGAGATGTGCTTCCCAAATCCTTGCTGTTAGTGTCTCCCCAGGTTATCTCTGCTCCACCAGCCTGTCCCCAGGGTCCATTTTGCTTGGGCACATGCTCCTGGTTCCTCACATAAAATGGAGACCTCCTATTCTCCACAACTTCCTCCTTCAATCTTGTCTTCCTCCTTTCTACTCCAGTGTAGGGAACTCATTTTATTTCTTTTCTTTTCATAGCACTAACTTCTAATTTTGAGATAAATGTGTTTTTCTTTGAAAAATGATAGCCTTGAAAGCAGAAAGAGCAGAAACTGAAAAGGAAGGACAGATATTTCAATGAATATGATCTCACTGATTCCTTAGTGTCGATACATTAACTGCCAAGGTGCAGAATTATCTGAAAAAAGGTCACTATCAAGTACTTTTCATTATCACTAAGTAGTAAAAAACTAAAATAACATAACAGATATTTTCTTACTGAAGAAATAAAACCCACATTTACCACAATAGAAAAATAAGCAAATATGTTCTGATTTCAAATTTTTTTGAATCTACTAAAAGTATTTATTCATTTGCAACTGTATACATATCCTACTGTATTTTATTTATAACTGTATTCTTGGAATTCATTACTATCAGCTTTCAATATCCTTTTTGAAGATAGATGAATAAGGTTATATAGGTGAATAAAATTAGGTCACAGGTAACTTATATGCTTTGTCATTTCCATCTGTTATCTCTTTCCATCCTCAAAACATTGCAGTGATTGCAACAATTATCACATGCAAATCGAGCCTGAGTGAAATAAAATAACTTCCTACTGTACTCCGTCTAAAGAATGAAAAAATAGGGGCTTGTCTCCATTAACTCGACCATCAAATCCATTTTCCTCATTGTGGCACTATATTTCAAAAGACTATTAAATTTTACAAAATTAAATCATCCCTAAAAACACAATCATCTTATTTAAAATATTTATGATTTTATTTTGTGTTACTAATTATTGAATCCTTTCTTATCCTAGATCTAAAAATGCTACTCTCATATTCTAGCATAACTAATTCTTTTGAATATGATATATTTAATGTGAACCACAACTTTGGAAGAAATATGCCTGTTTTATAAATCACTCAAATGTATCGCTTCTAACATTCAAATAACCTATTATATATTTAATCTTGATACATATCTCTTGTAGTTAAAAATAGTAATAAAAATAGAAATTTTAAAAGAGCAGAAAAGGGGAGAGAGATTATTAAAACTCAGGGAATGATGTGTTAAAAAGTAAGTATCTATTTTAAAATTGACATGGATTTTTTTTGTTTTCTTTGGAGACTCAGTTGTATCGTGCATATTTTTTTTCTGGAACCTGTCTTATGAAAGGATGTTTTGCTGAAGCGGACACATGAGAGGATGTTCTGCTGAGAACAGATACATGGTGTTTTCTGGAAGCTGCCTTATAAAAGGGCATCTGATGTTTTGTTGGAAAGGATGCTTGACCATGCACAGGATGTTTAGAAAGAATATAGATACAAGCCCACAAACAGTGAGAGGACCCTCTTGCATTGGTTCACCTTGTAATGCTTTGCTGGTTTTTGCTGATGTTTGCTTGTCTTGATTTTGTAGAGAAAAAGGTGCCAAAAGTTCTCATGGTGTTCTGGCTATTTCTTCTGTGAACTTGCAGTTGCTGCTGATTTGCATTTGGTGTTTGCAATGGGACTGAATTGGTGCAACCGATTCCTGTTTGGAAGCACCCCAAAAAACTACTTCTAAACAGGCCCCGTCCTCATTTCCTATTAACCTTTCTTCTTCCCCACCTTTGTGCAGTGGGCTAGAAGGGAGGTCAAACCCTTATTAGAGTAGGTTTTAAAAATATATATAAGCCTACAAAAATAACTAGCGTGTGGAATTTTTAATATTTTCAACCTTTAAAAAGGCTAAATGCTTGAACTGATTTGGGCCAATAACCTTGCTCTGATTGGAAAGTTTATACTGTACTCCATAAATTTATATAAATATTTGAAGTCAAAGACTACCTTAGATTAGAAACAGAAAATACTATACATCAGATGAGATTAAAAAACACATCGCTGAGATATTTAATTGATTTTAGAGAATATGGACCATTGGTAATGGTGTATCAATATCTACCTGTTACAACATTTTTATTTCACTATCTAGCAAGTTATCAATATTAAATATGTTTTCAGCCGCTAAAAAGACACTTGAATTTAGCAGTGAGTCTAGATGATAGGTAACATTACCATCGGAGCATTTTCTCTATCAATTTACCCCTCAAAGAAAGTGACAATCACAGTAAGTGAAAATATTATTTTCCTTTATTTATTGTGTTTGTGAGCACAATTACACTCATGATGTGGCGTGTGTGTGTTTGTGTGTGTATGTGTGTGTGTGTGTGTGTGTGTGTGTGTGTGTGTGTGTGTGTGTGACTTAGTAGAAGTTGGTTCTTTCTATCATGTTGATCCCAGGGATTGAAATTGGGTCATCAGGCTTGGCTGCCATCATGCTTAGCTGGTAATGCGTCTGGTCTAAAAATGTCTTTGTATCTCTCTTTTGTTTATGAGATATCTCTTTTTTGTGTGTCAGAATTTACCAAAGCATTGGAAATTTTTTTATTTCTTGTATTGTAAATAAACTTATACAGTTCTTAATTTTAATAATTGTGAATTAAAATAAAATTTAACTTGAATATAGTGAATTGAATAAAATAATCTCAAATATTCTCTTCCCTGTTCCTAATATCTAATTCATTCTGGTAAAGAATCTCTGTTAGCCAATCATTGTACTAGTAGAAAACAATATGCAGCATGTGAACGAGATAGGATGGCATGGATGAATGGCAGTCTTTTTGCTTAAGTATTATTTATGTGGAAACAGGAACCATAACACCCAAAGATATAGAAAAGATTCATGAAGTGGAGCAAGATTCTGGGTTTTGAGAGAAAACATTTGACTATGAGGGTTTCAAGTGGTACTATGAATTTCACTACTCCTGATTAGAATTTCTTCACTAATCAGAATATTCCTATATTGCTCAACCTTTCTTATGCTTCCAGTATGAGTATCAAGGACCTTCATTTATGTGTAACTAAATAGTAAAATGTGGTACAAGTGTCTCTATGTCTATTATGAATATACAACCTATGTTTATTAAAAATAAGCTATTTATTTATCTAATAAAAACATATGAAATAATATATACAAATAATATATATATATATATATATATATATATATATATATATATATGAGATCCAGTGTTTGTGAGATCTCAGGGGTCCAGATTAATTGAGACTGCTGGTCTTCCTACAGGGTCTCCCTCTTCCTCAGTTTCTTCCAGCCTTTCCTTAAATTAGTCTCAGGGGTCAGCGGCTTCTGTCCATTGGTTGGGTGCAATATATGCATCTGTATCTTTTAGCTGCTTGTTGAGTCTTTCAGAGGGCAGTCATGACAGGTCCCTTTGTGTGAGTGCTCCATAGCCTCAGTAATAGCATCAGGCCTTGGGGCCTCCCCTTGAGTTGGATCCCACCTGTGGCCTGTTGCTGGATCATCTTTCCCTCAGGCTCTTCTCTATTTCCATCCCTGCAGTACTTAGAGACTGGAACAATTCTGGGTCAGAGTTTGACTGTGGGATAACACCCCCATTCCTCACTTTTCTTTCTGCAGGAGGTGGAAGTTTTCCCTTCCCACTGTATGGCACTTCATCTAGGGTCCCTCCCTTTGAGTCTTGAGAGTCTCCTACCTCCCAGGTACATTTTAGAGGGCCCCCACAACCTAGTACCTCTCAAGTTTGCTTGATTCCATTCTTTCTGCTGGCCCTTGAGGCTTCAGTCCTTTCCCCCAACCCAATACCAGATCATGTTCCCCTCTTCCCCCTTCCGATTTCCCTACCAGGTCCCACCCTCCCCCCTTGTGGTTATTTCTTCTCCATCCCAAGTGGGACTGAGATGTCCTCACTTGAATGCTTCAGCTTGTTGACCTTTGTGAGTACTGTGGATTTTATCTTGGGTATTCTGGGTTTTTTTTTGTTTTGTTTTTTGGGTTTTTTTTTTTCTTTTGGCTAATATTCACCCACTTATGAGTGAGTACATACCATGCATGTCCATTTGGGTCTGAGTTATCTCACTCAGGAGGATGTTTTTTTGTTGCACCCATTTGCCTGCAAAACGCAGGATGTCCTCCTTCTTAATAGCTGAGTAATATTCCATTGTGTAAATGAACCACATTTTCTGATTCAATTCTTCGTTGTGGGACATCTGGGTTGTTTCACTTCTGGCTATCACAAATAGTGCTGTTATGGACATACTGGAACACATGTCTCTGTGGCATGGTGGGCATCTTTGGGGTATATTCCCAAGAGTGGTATTGCTGGGCCTTCAGGTAGATCTATTTCCAATTCTCTGAGGAACCTGTAATTGATTTGAAGAATGGTTGTACCCGTTTGGAATCCCACCAGCAATGGAGGAGTGTTCTTCTTTCTCCACATCCTCTCCAACATGTGTTACCACCTGAGGCTTTGATCTTATCCATTCTGTTCTTTGACTAAAAATAAAGTTAAGTCTATGTCTGTAAAATAATTGAATTTGAAAGTACAACTAAATGAACAATTTCTTCTAGTTGAGGCTGTCATTGATGGGCTTCAAAACGTCACCAGATCTGGGGAAAACAGAGTGACTGGGATTCCCTTGTCTGTAGGGACAACCCTCAGCTAGGAAACATGATAGTGATAGGTAGGTTTTGGGGGGGCTGAAAGTCCAACAAAATAATGCCTAGTTGACGTGTAAGAAACAAACCTTGTTAGCTTACCTCACTGTGAAGATTCCTTCAGTGTATCACCAAAATAACCATCCCTAAAATTCTTCATTGGTGCATTTAGTCTGCTAAACTCACAATGGTAGAATAATATTAAAGGCAAAATACTATCATGTATAACCTTTCAAATTGTAAGTTGATGTAACATAAATTCCAACCTGAAAGTATTAGTCCACAGAGAATTATCTTTCTATTTGTTATCTTTTGATGTATTGTTGCAATAACAAGACATGATGTTATTTCAGTTAGAAAACCTCTGGAGAAAGTGAATATAGGCAATTAGTTCTACTTTCAGGGGGATACAACCACAGAGCAGACATAAGATTTCTTCATAGTTTTGTAGAACAGGTTATGGCTTCGAGTGCTAAGAGTTTTCTAATGAGTCATCCAATTTTATTTACATGTAAATATTTCTGGCTTGCTTTGAAGTAAAATCTCACTCCATGAAAGATCAATTCACAGTGTCTTCTAAGTTTATTCAAAATGATGAGCATTTGCTCAAAGATTACAATTTCAGTAGATGGTATTTGAATATCTATGTTCAAAACAATATCAAACAGAAGTGACCTGTTCAGTGTAAGGAAATGTTAGAGTTACCTGACTGAGTTATAATACAATAACTTGGCTCACACAATCATCTAAGTTTCTTGGTTTCTCTTTGAGAAGTCACAAGGCATTCAAACATTAGGTTCCTAAGATGTATATACAGACAATATAAACATCTCCAGTTCATCCAACATTCTGATTAAATGATATACCAAAGGCTCAACATCAACAATATTGAGCAGCTGAAATCAGAGAATAATTATAGCAAAATTTCTTACCTTCCTGAAGAATGGAAAAAAATCACATTATTCAGCTCATGCAAATGATTTATTAGTAGTCATATTTCAAGACTATTTTTCAGAAGCATTCATTCTGAAGACTAAAATTACTGTCAATGTAAGTAGAATCAGTTTTGCAATGTGTGGAAGCATCACCTATCAATAATTTGCTGTTGGTCTACTAGCTTAGGCAGAAAAGAGAGAGGTGTAAGGTTTGGTACAGAGAGAGAATTTCTGGGATAGTCAGATGCAGGGATTTATCCCAAATTCTGAGGAAGATGGTCACATGAACATGAGGAAACATGTGGCTGGGCTTAGAATAGAATAAACGTGATAACTGAGTTATAAGCCAAAGCTTTGACCTAGCTATTTATTCTTAATTCATTCTGAGTCTTTATTTTAGGAACTCGGGCACAGGTGGGCAAGGCCACCGCTACAAATAGCATATACACCATCAGGCATAGAATCCAAGCTTAGAAAAGTCTCAGGTAAAAACCACAAATAAACATGTCTCCAAACTGTTTCATATTAAGCTGGGAAGTAAAATCTCTTTGAGGGAGAGTGAGAGGAAGCCTTTGAGCTAGCCCAGCTTGCAGGTGCTAGAGCTGTTCCCTCCCCTGACCCCAATCTCTCTCCAACCAGAGCCTGAGGAATCAATACATGAGGCTTCTCCCAAGTACAGCAGAGCTCCAGAGAAAGACTGGAAAGCATGCTAGGAAGAGCTAGACAGTACTATTCAGACCCGCTCAGGAAAAGCATATAATAGCCCAGAGAAAGGGATTGAAGAGGACAAAGCTTTAGTGAACTGACAACAGCAGCCTGCTAAACAAAAGTAGGGAGGTGGGGTTAACTACCACAGACACATGATGCCCCGAGGAGCCTGAAAATTTTTTCTGGAAATTCAGTAGTACTGAACAGGTAGGGTATTAAGCTAAAAAACAGTAAAAAAGAAAAAAAAACATAGGTGTAAAAATATCATACAAAGAAATATTTAGTTTAAAAACAAAAAGGTGAAGTCTGAAAGAAAAGAGTTATAAGTTATAAAAATTGTTCTGTATTGAAATATAGAGAAAGATAAAATGACAGAGGGAATCTGGATCCCACTTTGTTTTGTTTCACCTATCAGCATACAAATAATTTTTCTTTCAATAAAAATTCCAAGTATATATATATATATATATATATATATAGAGAGAGAGAGAGAGAGAGAGAGAGAGAGAGAGAGCACAAAATAAGGCATATAAAGGAAAATAAAAATGAAAAATAGAGGTAACACTTAGGAAAAATAGAACTAATAATGAATGCAAAAAGGGTATTAGAACTTCAAGAACCAGATCTGAAATTTATGAATGGATTAAAACAGCTGTAGATACAGTTTAATGCTCACAATTCAGTTATGGTTGGACAAACAATTAATTACAGGAGATATATACACAAAAGGCCATTGCTGTGGCTGTGAAAGATCAGGTCAACCCCTAAATGACTAAAGACAAACAGTCCCTAATGATAAATTCTTCTATAATCACAATCATTCAGAGAGAAAATTTTCCATAAAATTTAGATTGTAGAGAAGGAATGGAGCTAAGTCATATGAATGTAGGTCATCCAGGGATTGTAGACAAAGCATTCCTATAAAAAATGATTTTTTTTCTAGAGATAATCTCCAAAGAATGCCCCAGCCTTCTGAAACAATCAAAAGCTGTGGCAAATGCCAAAAATGGACTAATGGATGTGGATCTAAAGGAATAAGTAAGGAAATCCCTTTCCAAGAAATGCTGCAAGAGGCCCCATTATCACATTCAAGTTAGCCATTTTAGGCTAGAAAAAAATTCCTAAGGATAAATTCCTTTATAGTAACAATAATTCAGGGAGTTTTCCTGTGGGATGGACGAGATATGAAAGGAATGGACATAAAGTTCATGAATGTATATTATCCAAAGGTACTAAAGACAATTTCACAATGTCAGAAAAGTGACTAAGAGCCTTCACTCAAGGCCCCATCAAAAAAAAAAAAAACAAACAAACAAAAAAACAAAAACAAAAACGGTATGAGTCATTCATTTCCTGTCCACCAAGGAAAACTGTTCAAAAATTAAACAAACCATTTAACAGAGATATAGCTATTCCTACGGATAAAGCAAGAGATTCTGAAGATACCAAAAAAAACAAAAAAAAACAACCCCCCCCTAAAAAAAAAAAAAAAAAAAAAACAAGTTATTTTAGCAAATATCTAATTCTATAAATGCTAAAAAAAAATTAAATGTACAGTAAAATGAGATTGAGAATAGAGGGTTAGTGAACACTGATACGGATGTAACTTCAACATTACAAGAGTCCTTGAATCCAGCTTGGCCACTTCAAAGGGTTTCTATATAGCTCCTAGCAATTGTAACATTTTTTTTTCAGGTGAAACAAAGTATAAAATGCTTAAAATGCATAACATCAGAAGGTCAAATAGGACATTTAAGGTCATATTTGACCAATATAGCAAAAAGCAATGGGGAAGATATCTATTGCAACAGAGGAAAGCACAGATTAGCATTGTCCTCAAACTCTAGAAACAGGATGTTAAAGAAAAGATGTTCTTAATAAAAACTTTTAAAGATGTTTTTGAAGACAGTTACAGACTAGCCAAGCTGTCCATAAGCTGGGTACAACAAAGGGTGACTCTTCAACTTTATATGGGGCCACTTCTGATAGATCATCAGCTGCCCTACCTACTAAAGAGGAAAATTGACAAACCTGTTTAGATATAAGAATGGCTTGTGACAAAAGAAAAGTCCACCAGACCCTGAAAACATACCTGTTGACATATCTGAGAGCAATTAAAAACCTTATTCAGCCAATGGGATCTTAAGAACCTGTAATGAATTGTCTTCCTTATTACCTAAGGCATGCCCTATTATAATGATTGTTTTAAAAGATTGATTTCTCATACTCCCTTTATGTGAGCATGATAGAGAAAGGTTTGCTTTCTCAGTACCTCGGTTTAATAGAAGTTGTCTAGTAAAGAGATTTCTTGTGTCCTTCACAAGAAATGTTGAATAATCCTACCTTATGCCAATGTTTTGTACAACCCCTAGTAGAAATTCATAAAGTTTCCTCAGTTCAAAATTTACCATTATATGGATGATATCTTACTGGCTGATTCAGATACAAATACCCTGGTGGTGGTAGTGGGGTGCTTGATGAAATGAAGAGAATTTTGCCTTGCTAGGAATTAAAAATTACTCCTGAAAAGGTCCAGAGATATTATAATAATTATGTAGGACATAAGATTTGACCAAAGAAAGTACAAATCATGAGAGATCAATTGAGAACTCAAAATTGTTGGGAGACATTAATTGGCTACATCCCAGTATTGGATTAACTACTACAGAGCTAAGTGATTTATTTCAAATCTTAAAAGATGATAAAGACCCAAGGAAATTACAGGCTGAGTCTGAAAACGATTTAGCTCTGTTAGAAAAGAAATTTTAAGAGGCATATATAGATCATTTGGATACAAGTATGACTTACATTTTAGTTATTCTACTCATTCTTCCACAGGCATTCTTATGCAGAGAAGATAATATTCAAGAATGGATAATTTTAGCACAAAGGGTAAAAGAATTAAAGACTTATAAAGAAAGTGTTTCTGAGTTGATTCTGAAAGAAAAAATAAATTAGCAGATAAAAAAAATCAAAGATGTATGCCATTCTTATGGTAATATTAAACTTTTCCAGATTCTTTTAATATAGTTACTAACTCTCAAGATGCACAAAGAGTTGTTTCATATATAGGAACTCCCAAACTTATTCAGGATTATTCAGAATTAATTTCTCTGCTTCAACTATAACAAGTTATCAGATATAGAAATAAACTATTGGGTATTACACATATCATACCCAATATGGTTCTCTAGCACAGAATAACAATGAAATTGATCAACTATTAGTTAGAAACATGCTAGAGGCATGAAAGTTTCATTTAAAAAAATCATGCTAACAGCAAAGATTTAAAGAATAAAGACCTAAAGCCAAGGAAATTACAAAGAAATATCCTATGTGTTCTTTGTATAACCAGACGTCATTAGCTATAGGGAGTAACCCAAGATGTGCCCAAAGAGATGAAATTAGGCAAATGTGTGTGTTTTGTTTTACAGAGTTTGGAAAATTAAAATACATACACCATACAGTAAACACATTCAGGAATTCAATGGGTGACTGCTTTAAGTTCTGAGAATGCTGATTTTGTAATAACTTATTTATTATAGGTTATGGCACTATGGGAATACCTGCACAAATTAAAACTGACAGTGTTCCAGCACTTTTTCATATTATAATATAAATTATATTACAGTTATACCACACCATCCTATAGGACAAGCAGCTGTAGAGAGATCTAATCACACTTTCAAGTAGATGCTTAACAAATACAAAGAGGCAACAAAACCCCTCAGAGATAGATTTCACAGTGTCTTATCAATTCTAAAGTTTTGAAAGCTAATGAACAATAAAACAACAGCTGCTGAGACACACTGGATGATAGAAAAAAAAACTGCTGCACTAAATCAGCCTGTTTATATTGAGGTTGTCCTAACTTTATAATGGAGGGAAAGAGAAGAGTTACACTGGGGGAGAGTCTTTATATTTGTTTCCATGGGAAAAGAAAAGCTGTGAATTTCTTCCAAATTCATAAAAATCATATTTGACGAGGGGAGACCTTCTCAAGATTTTGGTTGCAGATGGGAAGAAGTAAATCAAGAGTGTCTTAGTCAGGGTTTCTATTCCTGCACAAACATCATGACCAAGAAGCAAGTTGGGGAGGAAAGGGTTTATTTGGCTTACATTTCCATACNGCTGTTCATCACCAAAGGATGCAGGGCTGGAACTCAAACAGGTCAGAAACCAGGAGCTGATGCAGAAGCCATGGAGGGATGTTCTTTACTGGCTTGCTTCC